>NC_081443.1:11323338-11362529 GCF_007210705.1 Tigriopus californicus
GACAACTGCTGTCTCTTCCTCCTAGTGCCCCTGAGATGGGTCTTTGTGCATTTGAAATTGAGGCATACCTTGTGCCTGAAAGATCTCATGCACATAAATGGGTGGAAAAAGCTACACCCCTGTTTGGAACAGCCCTTCTCATTGAATTTGAGAAGGCCAAACTCTCTAAGTTTGGGACACCATTCTGGGTGAGCCAGTTTACACCCTTTGCCTGCCTTTTTGTATCTTATCAATGCTCTTGAGTATTGATTAACTTCTGTCACTTTAAACTAAAGATCTAGATGTGATATTTTCTATCAAAACCTTCAAATGCAGCACGGAGGGTTTTTACGCAAGCAAAAGCATAGGACACAAAGAATGGTAGCACTACTCATCGAACACATGGGGATGTCAAAAAATACGGGCCTCTGATGCGAAATTAATTTACACTAGGATAGAAAACCGAGATTGATTTCGGTTTGAGAATTGAAGTTGGGCGAGTTCGGCAATAGACTTGGGTCCAGCAGAGGACTCCAGCCTTTTACTGTACTTAAGTCAAACAAAAAGACTCATACACCCAAAACTCGCCCAGCACTAGTTCTTCTTCAATCCTCAAACCGGATTCAATCTCGGTTTTCCATTCTAGTGTAAAGCCGCCCTTACAAAAATATTTGATCATCAAAATTCCTAAATATCTTGCAACAACCTCTTGAATTCTTCCTACGACAAATTTGAGACAGGAATTTTGAATAGAGTGGGCATTTGCGATTTTCATCTAATTTGAAAATGTCCTCACTTGGATCGAAAGATGGGGTGCCAAGATAAGCGATTTTGAAATATCTTTACAAATGGTTGGTTAGATTGATTTATAAGTGGCTAAAGGTTATGCAAGTCAGGAAAAGGTAAAAAAACAACTTTGAATTATAATTGCATAAACTCACCGCAAATTGGAGTGTGCAGGGCGGCTGTGGTGTAATCATTGAGCTTTTGGCCGCAATATCTTGAAAACACGGTACTGGGAACTCCAGATTGACGGCAAGCAGAAGACGACCCTGAAAGAACATGATGGAGAAGAAAACTATGAGCTACATTAAGAGCCTCAAAAGGTTCTGGCCCCGACAACCTGCTGGCCTTGGTTTAAGGTTGACTTGTACCAAGTACAACCAAGTCTTTGAAAGCTTGCCGTTTATAAGAGCACAAATTTATACCCATGGCAATATTTTGATGTGGATTTAGACCTTTCATCTTTTGCAATAACCCAGGAACATTTTTTTTTCCGTATAAAATCTAAGGGAATGAGAGTCCACAACTGAAACATCTGTGATTGACCACTTAAGTCTGCTTTATTTGACCCGATATGTCGAATTTACGGTCTTTTTGTGTATGGACAGGGAAAGGACGTTCAAACATAAATCAAACTTACTTCATTGAGACATCATAGATGACGGGACTTCTGGATGCATTATTGTCACTAGTGATGTATTTCGAACCAGAAAGTCAGCTTTTTAGCTTCTAGGGCCTCACTTTGGGTCCTCATTACGAGAGAAATAGGGCACACAAGCAAAATTAAAATGTGACCGGCCTAGGTCATAGAACTAGGGCTCCTGTGAGACTCGTTTCTTATCTTGGCTCTTCATTTCTGTACCATTTTTGGGCTTGAATTGGCAGCCCTAACAAAGGTTCTTCAAGCTAATTAGTTGATTTTCCGGCTCGAAACTCATCACCAAAAGTCACTAATAGCTAATAGTTGTGGGAGCGCCTATTGTTGTAAACCGGGAATATATTTGCTAATAGCTGACATGTACGTGCAACTATCCGCTACTCCGCTTAATTGCTTTCCCCTATTCACATAGCCGCATGAAATGCTCGTGCCATCTGACAGGGGTACCCGATAAAAATTGCCAGCTTGCCCGTTCCCAATGAGTATTTGACTCTACATTTCAAGCTTGATTGGTCAGTTGAACAAAAGCATCTTTGTGATTGGCCAGTACAAAAAGTTGAGACGTTTGATCCAAGAGGCGAAGAAACTTGTCAAACGAATGAAAATTTGCATCGTCAAAGACATCAATCACATTTGTCACTGATGTTAGTTCTCAGATTTCCAAATGTCAATTGCAGATTGAAATCAATGGGCCTTTGCAACAATATAAGATTGACAAAAATAACTCTTTTGGCAACTCACAAAAAGAGCAGCAAGATCGTACGTGTAACATTGAATTGTTATTCGAACATATCTTTTCATGCCAGATATTGGCTTGGAAATTAGTTGGGCAGGTCAAAGATTAAAAAGAACTGAACAGCATTTGGAAAATGATCATGAACTAGAGCATGATTAACAATCATTTTCCTACTCTGCTGCTAAAATTTGATCGAAGGAAATGATCTCTTGAGTTTCAATTTGCGTTTGACGCCAATAGTATTCCATGACAAAAGCATATTCAAGTTGCAAATACAGCTTTGTAGAGAAACTTATTCGAGAACGAACTGAATCGACTTTTTGTATCGCTTGTCCAATTTACCCGATCCCAAAATATCTGTTTTATGGAAGAGCTACGTTAACCCCAGTCATCTAAACGCATAGAAACCATTCCATCTTATACCTTTGACAAAATTGTCAAATTTTATGCAAGTTTGTCTGTAATGCTTTGTCACGGATTTGATTAAAAACTTTTTAACACTGCCATGTATCAACTTTCCACGCGTTTGGCAAATATCTATAATATCCCATCAGGCTACCTTGTTGAACCAAAACAATACACTTACGCACCCCCCTTGTTTTTTCAAGTTGGACAAGACACACACTGTCTTAATAGAATCTCGAGTCTTCTCATGCATACTTGCCTTCAATCCCAACGAAATCGAGAGTAGCACACTCGCTGTCAGTGTATGCATTGTCCGCTATAACACCTTTACTCAAAGAAAATCCCAAAGCTTCGTCGTCAGGGCATACGCTATATTGCACACAACAATATCCCAACTCTTGGCGAATGCAAATGGAGTAACTGAAATTTTCAAACGGATTAGCCAATTTTGAATGGTCTCGAAATTGCAAATTAAGGCCCAACTTACTCCTGATCCTCGAGATGAAGGTTATCCATGGGGGCGTAATTAAAAGTCGTAAATCGGCCGTCCAAATTAGTGTGATATTGTAGACAACCATCCGGGGGTCTGAAATAATAAAAATGATCGAGACTGAACTTCCACCCTATGCATCGTACCTGTAGCGGAAGCAATCTAAACCTTTTACAGGTTGCTTGATTATGACTTTGATAGAATACAAACTAATGTGACCTAGATAAGCGCTACTAATTTACTATATTCTTGGAATGAGTGCGCGATCAAAGCACTAACTTACAATATTCAATTTTCTGCAGTTTTTTTCCATATGAGTTGGATGGAAAGTACGTGCTGCTCTTTCAACCAACCCTCTTTGTACTTTTTAGTGCCATGCCTCAAGTAATTTCATTAGAACATGTTCTTTAGGGGAGAAGAAGTTTAATGAGAAGTCAAAATGGCATTGCTTGCAAGACAAGAAACATTGCTTTTACCTTAAGTGGACGCCTAAGATCTATTTAGCTAGGGTTTGCGTAACGGTTGCGTGTCCTGAAGAATGACTAGTTTGCTTATGAATAAAATTTACATAAATATACTAGAAAACACATTCAGTCAGATCTTAAGCGGCCAATTAGGGGATTGACTTGGAAAAACTTTCAAGAACTCTGTAAATTATTTCTTAATTGTGTCTAATCACTTCCGGTTCGGGAAAAAGGTTCGCGGAATTACCACCGAGTGTGATGTATCGGTAATCTTGAAGAATGGTTATAGTGCTCGGGCGAGTCCGGCAAAAGTCGAACTCATACGAATCCTCTGATTTTTCGACTTTTTATCGGACTCGCCGAGTGTCTTGCTATGGCTAGTTCTAGCAAAAAGACACATCTTGCGAAATTCTAGGAAAATTTGAATAATTTTTCTTGGCAAGTCCGAAGTCCAGTCCAATCGAAAAGACTGAATAACGTCGAGAAATCGAAAGAGTTTAAGGAGTTTAAGCGACATGTACTTCAACGCAATACTAATATTGAAACTGCGCAACCTCATTTTCCACCTTGAGAGCACCTTCAAGCCTTCAAAGTTCAATTTACTTCCCTCAAGTATTGGTAGGGAGTACGTACGTAGTTGAACCAGTGCCAGGATTGGACAAGTTTCTGGCTAAAACTCGACCCCAGTAGCGGTAAGGAAAACCGCAAACCAAAAAAGACACCTAGATTCAAGGGCTAGCCAGATCCAACAAGTCTAACTCGTTGGTCGATCAAATAATATATGAAAATCAATCCAACAAAAATTAATTAGTTTTTTTTGTCTTGAACTACTGAGAACTCCATTCCAAGTAGCGGTAAAGAAGTTCGCAAAAAATAATAAAAATAATATTACTGATACAAAACACATCATAATTGTTTCTAAATAGAAGAAATTTCATAAAGAACAATCGATTTTCCTCATTCTTACGTTGATCGAGAGCCACATTCGATTTGTGTGGCTTTGATCTCGAAAATCCGAGTCGAAGCCTCGCCAGTGAAGGAGAAATCCAATTTGGCATTGCCTGAACATCCTCGATCCATATCCACGTAAACTGATTAAAATTACAGCGGAAAATATAAAGCGTAAATATGAAGATATTGACAGATAAGCAACAGCTTGGACAGCAACCAACAACCACTCACTGTGTTGCCCTGAATTTTGTCCACATATTTCTGGAATGGGTTCATTGGAGCTCGACTGAAAATGACAATGCTCTACGTTAACGGACGGGAGGGATGCAAGTCTAACAGTTTTTTTTTTTGAGGCGGCTAAATCTTGAGTTCATTCCAAAATTGACCATAAAGCTCTTTCTACAAAATGTGGATGACACGTAATGCCAGGTCTTACCGTTACTTTGAGGGAATCCACACATGCACTTCCCATGATTTCATCAGTTAAAGCCATCCCCTGGATTGAGAATGTCAAAAAATCCAATCTTAAATAACAGACATCTAAAAGGCAAAGTATATTGCGAGTATAAATGGGTTGGTGCAAATTTGATAGGAGGAAATAATACATAAGAGTGTAAGGCTGAAAATAATGGACATTTACAAAAAGAATATGAGCACAGTTTTGAAAAAAAAATGAAGGTACCTTCAACTATATCAAAAGGTAAATTGACCTAAACAAAATTGCGAACCAGCCAAGCACACTGGTTTTTAGGATGCATGGATGGTTTCAGGAACGTTCTTCTGTATGTGGTTAGCGGATCATGACGTATCAATTGGTTTGAACTAACGTTGCCATGGTTGGGAATACAAATAAGTTGACGTAGAAAACGGCACACCGTGTTCAAAAACCCTATCAAGTTTCCAGAGAAATAACCAAAAACATCTTGGCATTTTTATAGCTTAAAAAATTGCAAGGAACAACTATAGTTTTATTGCTTTATGGCATTCTAGCCAACATAGAAAATGCTTGCTTGAAGACATCAAAAAAAAAAATTCAAAAACCTACTTAATGAAAATTGGGAGCACGTTTAGGTAGCGCAAAATCATAAATCGTGATATCATTAATCAAATCACTACTTAGCCACATTGGACTTAATGGTCCAATTTTCATCGTTTTTATCGATAATATGGATTTTCAAAATCATAGAAGAAAAAGACAATTTTTCAACGTTTTTATAAAATTTCAAAAAAGCCCAAACCATTGTATAACCTTGTTTAAAACTTCCCAAAAAGATTTTTTTGAAAATTTACCTTAGAACCATCGAACGAACACCTAGCTAAGCAATCACTACAAAATTCATGAAAATCGAACATGCCACAAAATAGAGTTTTCAATCAGTTTAATCAAAGTCTTCAAGAAAAGCCTAAATCCATGAGATTGCCTGATGTAAGCTTGGGCTACAAAATTCAAGTGAATGCGTAACGAAGTGCAATCATGGTGATTGTAAAATGCATTTTCATATATTACACTTTAAGTGTGTTTTAAGTAACATTTTATATCATTTTGAGCTTTTTTGAGACTATGCAAGAAAAAGAAAAAGAAATCTTTTTTTTACATTAAAAGTCGAGAACAATTATTTGGGTAATTAAATTAACATTTAACCGGGGCATTTTGTGTCTTAACTATAACGATAAAAATTGAACCATTAAACCCCATGTAACTAATTAACGGTTTATTATATCACATCTCAATTTCTAAGTTATTGATAAGTGTGTTGCAAATTGTAATTGAATAGGTTTTTGAAAATTTACATTTTTAAAACTTTTTTATGCAAGTAAGCTTTTTATGTGGGCTAAAAGACAAAGCAATAAAACCAAAGTTGGTTGATATGATTTTCTTTAAAGGTTATTTTTACCCCTCTTGGCAATAAACTCCTTTGAACCCTTCTTCTTTTCTTTTCTTTGGCTTAGCATCCAACGAGCATCCTGAGGATACTGTGCAAAGAGACCAAATCGTACAGAAACCAAAATTTGCTCTCTTGAGTTTCGGCATACGTTTCTTTTGGCAATATACAAATAGTTTTCATGTTCCTAACTGTCTAAGAAAAAACCCTGGTCTCCTGCAAGGCAATATCGTCTTCAGTTCCTTGGCCCGGCCTCTGAAAAAAGGCTGAATAACCCTGCAAGCATCTCTTTTCGTGAATATTCTCATCAAGTCGGCGGTGAACTTACTCTTCGTGCTAAAAAGACAGCAAATTTTGTCTCCTACCCTATTTTTCAACCCATTGATAATGTGTTTCAAGTAACAACCCACCCGTCTTAGCCAACCATAGCGCAGTCATGTGAACGGTGTTCTGGTTTATATGATAGCAATTGTTATAAAAACTGTAAACAATATCCTACCACAGGAGCACTTATTGATGGTGAAACTTTGGCCATTAGTTGTAGATAACCCGGATGGGAAATTGTCATTTCGAAGATAAGTACAATTCTGAGCCGTGGTACCACCCGATGATAAATAAAACACGCAGCATACTCCAAATCTGTAAAGAGACGAGATTCTGTATTGGCTTCTATTGATTTTTGCGTTTTCCAAAATATAGTACTTTACCCTGCCGCACAATTTCCTGAGGAACTTCCACCCCTCTGGATGCATTCATTAGCCGTGTAGCAAGTGCCGTTTCTATTACCATTGGTTCCGCTAAAACAAAATTGGCAGTAACACAACTGAAAGTCTCGCATTTTCGTTTTTGGTATACTTGAAAGTTGAGTAAAGAAAACCCTGATAGAGGCAATTGAGTTACATAGTCAATAAAAAATAATATGATGTTCTAAATTTGAATGGAGCTAAGAGAAATTTTTCCTAAATATCGGGACCACAGAGCGAACGACCAAAAAGTTCTGTAAGTGGGATGGCCATACAAGTTCAATGTTTAAATAAAACATTGAACAATAACACTTCACTGGAGTATGATAGATTATTTTCATTTAATTTGTCCATCAATTGCAGCAACTACAGGCTCCAAATAGGCCCAGAACAACGAGCAACTCTTCTTACAGAGAGACGTGGGCAACTTGGTGCACACCCTGGAGATGGAGGGCTTGAGGGACTCCATGTTATTGGTTCTATGCTCCAAGTAGCCCCAAACGAAGAATTCGAGACGGTGGAGATCAGGACACTTGAAGGATGGCCAAAAATCCTCGAAATTTTTGGCAAAGAAATGTTCAGCCTTCTTGGCCCTATGGGCCGGAGTACCATCTTGGGTCCAGATATATTTACCATTGGGGTAGTTGGACTTTAACCATGGCAAGATTTTATACCGTAAGACGGAGGTGCAATCTTTGGAAGTAATTTTCTGATCTTGGGGGAAAAAGATCGAAGGCACAGTCTTGCCATCGGAGCACACGACTCCCAGGGTCATCATCTTGGCCGGATGCTTCTTGGTGAGGCTGAGAGGCATCTCATCTGTTGGTTCCGCTATATATCGGTCATTTCTCCTGTTATGGTGTCTATCCATTGTAAGGCTCTTCCTGTCCGAGAAAATCTTCATTGTTGTTGACTGGCTCTTGAGACACTAGAACACTTTCTGGCCCTTCTCTAGCCTTTTGGCCTTCATATTTTCGGTGAGGAGATGCCTTTTAGACCTGGCGACGTGACTAGACACAAATTTCGCTCTATGGTCATAAACTGATCTTTTTGTGATGCCAAGTATCTCCGCGATCTTTTTTTGTTTTTTTGGAGTGGATTTCCGCGTGGAGCAAATCGAACATGTCTCGTCTTTTGTCCTCTGTTGAAGCCATTTTTGGACCGATTTTAATGAACCTGGCACCAAATGCAGGTGTCAGTTATTCTCAGTTATTGCTTGGGTAACAAGGGGGGAAATTGAGACCAAAATTTGCTTTAACTTTTTGGCTACTCACCCTGTTTTCTTGATTATTCATCTTTTATGTAATCACATTATAGCCCTGACTTGAGATTGCAACTTACATTATGACAAACTGCTTGAGCTCTTGATTTTACAGAAGGATGAATGTGCCCTGTCGATTTGTTCGTTTTGTGAAAAAAGGGGCAATTTGTTAGGCAAAGTGCTTCTTCATTGTAAAAAGTGAAAAACACAAAGAAACAGAAGACCATTTTTCACTGATCAAGAATGATTTACTTACCTGCCAACAGAACTAGAGCTTTGGCAAGGTCCATTGTCGAACGAAACTATGTTGAATAATGAAAACACTAAAATAGAAAAAAGTCTGTCAAGTTTAGGAGCTATTTATGTATAAAACATAGCCTTGAGGGTAGTTTTCATTGTTTCGAAGTCAAATGAGAACACTGATAAAAATGATCATAAGACAATAGGCATGGTAAGAATAAACGCATTAACTTTACACCGACAGATATTTCAAATGGGTTCAAGGCATGAAATGCAATGATGCAAACCCTCGAAAGTTCATCCGATGTTTGGAATTCTAGCTTCATCAAAGCCTGCATAAAAGTCTGATCAAAAGCAAAGTTTGAATTCACTCATTGGGGTAGCCAGGGATTGAGGGCTGCTCCGGATTTGGTTTTGGCGGGTGCTAGGGTCTGAAGCGTGACCCTCGCACGGCCTACGAAGCCAGAAATCGTTTAGCTCAATTTATTCCGATCGATGCTCAGTGTCGTGGATCAGGTTTGTTCTTCGTCAGTTGATGTAATTAGCGCCTCAATGTTGCGCGTTGGGAAAGGACGGGGATGAGAATCGAACCAATGGCCTCTCTCCTGCTAGGAGGAAGAGTCGCTGACCTCCTCTCTTCGCCGCGTGTACCGCAATATAGTTTAGCACTCATAACACAAGTCAAGGACGACGGCACCCCTGGATAGTGAGGGTAGAAGCTTTTGTCAACTCAAAAATCATTCACCAATTTTGAGCTCATTGATAGGTCTGTCTCAAAAACAATACGCTCTTGAAACTCAGAACGACGTGGGCATAAAATGGCTATCTCAGCACCACATTGGTAAGACCTTACCAAAGTGGTGCTGGCTCATTCAAATTGTTCCCGCCTTGGACCGAGCTTTAGATGCTCATAGCGTTTGAGACACAAGTGCTCGATTAAGCTTAAAATTGGCGAACACTTTTTGAGCCGACAAGACCCCAACTTTTTTTGAAGGAAAATAGGCAAAAAAAAGTGTACATAATTGATTCAAAGGTATTATTAATATTTTTTTGCGGACTTTTACCGCTACTGCGAATGGAATTCCCAGCAGTTCAAGACGAAAAAAATATTATTTGAATTAACTTTGCTTCTCATATATTAACGAGAACAAAGTCAACAGCTCTCCAAAATGCATTGAACAAAAAAAATACTTTTGGGGGAAATACCAGGAATATGGGCTCAAAGACTAAGAATCAGAAATTGCATTTCCAATTCGACTCGATCGTTTCTGTTCTTTTTCAATTAATATTAACTTCGTGCTCCAATGGCTTTCTTTTTCAATTTCAATCTATCAATTGAGTTACACTTATCATCCTAAAATGAGGCTGCCAAAGCTATGTTGTAATCACAAAAAAGGTTCGGTTTTTAGAGCCACTCTGGGTCAGTTACCTAAACTTTGAAAGATTTAAATTATAAATGAACGACTTTACAGGATTTTTTTTTTTAAATGTGATTGGCCAAAAAATTACAAAGATCTGGATTTCCCATTTCCTAATGAATTTTGAAAATGGATTTTTTTAACCCAGAGTGGGCTAATCTTGGCGGGAAGCCCTTTGGACGTCCCAAAACGCAAATTCTAGTAGTCCAATTGTTAACACGTTCATTCTGCGGAGTATAAAGCAACGACCTTTGAGGGGCCATAGCTTTTGACCAATTTCCTCAATTATGTTCAAAACTGACGCGCCTGGCCATAAAAATGAACGTTAGTACATTAGTAGGTGTGCGATCACTAGTATCATTAAAAAATGAATTGGTTATATGAAATTGAATGGGTTACCTGGACTTGATGAGCAATGAACCACTTGGGAAAGATGCCAATAAGGACTCCAATCCCATGAAACTCGCTCAGAACCATATAAAACAATAAGGTGAAGATGAAACTTGCTTTTGAAATTCTCTTGGAATGCTGCTTCGTTAGAATTCTAAGCAGGTCCGGGATTGATGTCTCTCCGTCGAGATTGGATTCTCTGTTGCCGTCATTCTTCGTGGATCGTCCAATAAATAATATATTCATATTCTCAATTCATGCACATTGAATGTTCTTGGTGCTATGTATGGTACATAGTCTGCAGGAAGGTGTCTTTTAGTTGACTTGGGTGTTCTGTACCTTGAGGTGGAATGTAATCAACATGACATTCGTGGGGGTAGAGATCCACTTCCTTGAATCCGTGTATACTCTTTGATATATCTTGTCTTCTCATTGAAATAGCTTGTCTTTTGATAGATCCATTTGGTTTTGGCTGTTCTCTCATTCTTCATTAAGGTTGCAGATTCTTTGACATGGAATTCCAAGTTTCGATATGAACAAGCTTCAATTGAGCACTTTTTTTCGATCTGAATACTCTTGATAAATCTCAGTAAAAATACGTTGCGAGTCTTGGTAAGGAAAGACTAAGGCATGATAATGTAATTGCTTTGAGAACTTACCAACGATCTGAAAGCTGCAAGTTATCAGCGGTTAATTGTATAGATTTGAAAATACAACTTACGTTTTCCTTGGCGTGCTGACGTTACATTTCTATTGTTGTGTTTCAGTCCTTGGCTAAGACAAAGAGTTCCTAAAAGAAGAACAAGTCTCACAAAAGTCACGTTTAAGAGAGATCCCATGGCAATGGTTGTGTCTAGTCGAGAGGCAAATTCCTACTGAAGATCTACTGTAGAGTGATTTTTCTTGAACAATCAAAACACCAAATGATGTGTTCGCACGCTGACATGGTTGGAATCCACTGTGAAAAATAATTTGAAATGGAGTGCTTCGTAAACACTCATGAATTACTTCAACATTAAAGAAACTCCTTGAGGCCATCTGCTTTCAAACCCAATCCAAAAGAAAATCCTGCACTGATTCTCCAAATCAAATGTGATTTCGCAATAAATTTGTGCAGGTTGCTTCGGTCAGAAAAGGGCAATTATTGGAAATCCCTGTTTTGAAGCTTTCATCTCAAGTCACGGAAAACAAATTTAATTGATAAACAGTTACAGGCTCTCGTCAAATCAAAATTAATGCTTTCTTGTGCTTCGATTTAGTTTGGAATGTAATCCAAAGTACTACTAAAATTAAGGGTTATAGTTTGTCTATTTGTCACCTTTAATCTTCTAAATGATTTTTGGCACCTTGTTTCAAAAGCTCTATCAAGTTTTTTAAAAAAAATATCCAAACACATCTTGGCATTTTTCTCGCTTAGAAATTCATAAAGGACAACTCAACTATGGCTTTATTGTTTAATGGTATTCTAGCGAGGACAAAAAATGCTTGCATTAATAACATGATAAAACTGAAAATTGGGACTACACTAGTTAGCGCATAATTCTGAATTATGACATCATTTACTAAACCATCACTTAGTTACATGGGATTTAAAGGTACAATTTTCATCATCTTTTAGCCCCAAAATGCCCCGGTTATACGTTAATTCAATTTCCCAAAGTGTTAAGGTTGATCTTCAATATCAATAAAGTAAATTGTCATTTTTCATTATGTGTATTATCTTAAAGTAGCTCAAAACTAAGTAATACCCTACGTTTATCGGACCATCGCCCTGGAGAACCCCCCCTTGAAGATGATGTCCACCCTACTAGCTGCTCGCTTCTCCGGATTGGCCGAGGATAGGGATCTCCTCCCAGAGTTCCAATCCGGTTTCCGGAGAAGCAGCTCAACCACCACGGCAGCTACTCTTCTCTATGAAATTGTGCATTCTAACATCAGCAGTAAGAGGAGAGTGTATGGATGCTTTGTGGATTTCTCCAAAGCATTCGACAGGGTGGACCGAATGCGGACATTCCTCAAACTCCAACTGTGGGGAGTTCCGCGTTCAATCTGTGTCCTGCTGTCCAACATCTATGCAGGACTCAGATGCTCCATTCGTTCTGGTGAGGACCTATCCCCCTGCTACTTCACTTCCATTGGCCTTCCGCAGGGGGATCCACTATCGCCAATTCTTTTCAATCTTTATGTGTACGACCTGCATGAAGCCCTCACACAACAAGGCCCCACTATCAACCATTTTCCAGTACAATATCTTCAATATGCAGACGACCTGGTTTTCTTGGTTGAATCAGCCGTGGAATTGCAAAATGTCATCAATCCACTCCACGGTTATTGCCAAGAGAACGGCCTTCAAGTCAACACCATCAAGACGAAGGCCATGGTTTTCCATAAAGGTCATCTGCCTCCCGCCTCCTTCCATATTAACAATAGTCCGATTGAAATCGTCAACAGTTTTAACTATGTCGGTTTCACATTCTCAACTCAAGTCTCCTTCACCAACCATCTCAAATCATCAATAGTCAAAGCCAGGGCCAGGATCAGATACATTTGCAATAGACTTCCTATCAAGAAACTTTCCCTTCCAATAGTTCTTCAACTCTTCCGGACCTACCACTCTCCAATCTTCCTCTACGGCCTTCACCTTTGGCTTCCCAACTCCACCCAATCCGCCCATGCCACCTTCACCAAGTTCCTCAAACGATACATGTGCGTGCCCCAATATGCCAACAATGCATGGACGCATTTTCTTTGCGAAACCGAGCCCCTCACCATCGGGCTGGCAAGGTCAGTGTTCAACAGTGTTGGGAACCTGACCTTTCCGGAGGTAATGTCCGGACACAAGTAGTCCTTCCCGGTCAAGGGCTTGCTAACACCTTATTGTCCTTGGACCAACATCCCTTCGGAGTATTATTGGCGTTTGGCGGTATTGGCGATCACGCACCTTTGTCCAGCTCCCGGCCCAATGCCATCAATGACGGGAGCTGACAAAAGATCTGTTCAATCTGGCCCATCCACTCTACTGCAATAACCAAGAATTTCATCATTTACCTTTACCTATGTGTGTTTGTACTGCCTGTGATTCCCCTATTTGCCTTTGTCATGTGCATTGAACCAATTCTAGTCATACTCATTATATTATCACTTTCTAATCAACTATTTTATTGCCCTTACCTGCTTGACATTTTTCTTGTTTTATCAACAACCTTTGTATGATGTATATACATCATATTTTATTTTATAGTTATTTTTACGCCATGACATGACCAAGAGTCGCAACAAAGATTATTATTATTTGTATTTATTGAGCATTAAGTACATAGTACTTTGTGTGTACAAGATTGCATTTGACAATTAAGGTGGGGTATTTTGCCATCTCGGACAGTGTTGAACGGTTTAAGCTAGTCAATTTTTTTGAACTTATCCTTTCGGCGACAAACATATTATGGAAGAGGATGACAGCATTTTTGGGGAAGCCACTGCACACAGGCAGCTTAAGGTCGAACCTTGTGGCACTACGGGTGGGGCCATCGATGTTTCGCCACAAGTTTTTAATTTTGTTACACCAGGTGAAAGATCATTCAAGTTTTTCCATGTTTCGATAAGGGTGCTTTGTTTTGCTATTTGATTGATTGTCAAGAAATTGTTATCGTTGTAAAGGGTTGCTATTTCGATATGATCTCTGCGGTTTTTATTGTAAAGGAAGCGTTGGATATCATTGAGCGATACCTGTAGTTTATGTTGCGGTGTATAAATTGGGTTATCGTTGGAGAATCTTACACGGAGAAATAACGGCGCACAGCAGAGTATCTTGGAGTAAACAAGCGAATGGACTACAGCAATTATTGAGGTCTCAGGTACCGATCCTTTAATAAATTTGAGGATTCCCAAACTCCTTTATGTTTCTTGTGTTAGATGATATAAATTGTGATCGAATTGAAGATTGGATTGGAATGTGATGCCCAGAATTTTGGCCTGGGGGTTCTCTACCACCCTCGAATTTCTAAGAGATATTTTCATCCTGGTCTCCACCCGGCGTTTTCGAACAATAATTCGAGACGTCTTTCCAGCATTTGCTTTTACTCGGTTCGTTGCCATGAAGTAAGGATAATTTCCCCTTAATTTCTACTTTGGTTTTTAGTTCGCCCTCAGTTGAGGACGACACAGCTAAAGAAGTGTCATCACAATATGAGCTCAAAGTAAAGTCGTCCGAAGGTGGAAGCCATTGTGGTAAGTCCGCAATAAAAAATTGTGAAGAGCCCACAAGATGTCTGAGCTCCTTGCGGAACTCCAAAGCTTAAGTCAGAATCTTCGGAATTGTCAGCATCAACTTTGACCCGGAATCTTCGATCCTTAAAGAAAGAATCGATTCTTTTCAATGAATTTCGTCCAAAATTGTATTTTTCCTGTTTGGCTTTCAGTAAGTCGCACTCCAGTCAATCAAAGGCCACACACAGATCAAAAGATAAAACTCCTGCTTTTTGATTGTTTGTATTGTAATTGTTTTTGAAAAATGTTTTTTCTTCTTATTATTATTATTAACAATGTAAAACTCTACGAAAAGGACAATTTTTGAAAGTACATTTTTGAACCATCGCAAAGGCACCTAGATAAGCAGTCACTGCAAATCACAAAAGTCGAACAAGCCTCAATGATGCAGTTTTTAATCAATTTCAACAAAGCCCAAATCTATAAGATTTCTTGCTGTATGCCACGTCTTCAAAATCCAAGTGAATGGATAACTACGGACTTCTAGAGATATGGACTGCAAACGGATGCAAAAATATCCTATCTCCTAAACCGCTCATCTTATTCCAAATAAGCACTTTATACGACCCCAAGATCTTGTTGAATAGATGAACTCAGCCAAGTTTGAGCCCAAACCTATGCTTAGGGATTTCATGATATATGTTCATAGTTATGTAGTAAACACTACATAAAATTTGAATTTTCGGCCTGCTCTTGGTCAGATACATAAGCTTTTGACAACATAACTTTGAAACGATCGACTTTGCATGTAAATGATATAAAATTGACCTACCGTTAATTGAGGAGATCTACGTTTCTTATTTTATTACTTTTATTTGAAAATTGTCTCAGAGTGGCTATGACCAAGAGCAGGCCGATTTGGCGGGAAGCTCGTTCGCAGTCCATATTTCTAGAAGTCCGTGGCATAACAAAGCCTATTGATGGAGATTGTAAAACATATTTTCAAAGATTACACCTTAAGTGTGTCCAAGTACAAGCACAAAGCATTTTGAGCTATTTTGAGACAAACTTGAAAGATGCTACTCGATTAACAATATTCCCAACAAATATCAGAGGGAAGAAAATTTATCAATGTTAGAAACTTCGTTGCATGGCTTGAGCTTAATATTTCTGTCCCTAAATGTTTTTCAAGGCCACCCTTGGGTCCTTGCCTGTAAAACTCCACCTTGAAATAGAGCATTGGATTGGATGAATTGTCCTGGTGGATAAGTGTTCAGTGAGAATTGTGCCATAACTTGTTCAGAGTACAGTTTTTCGGCATTCAGCGTTGTAGATTTGTAAGTAATATGATTTTCTAAATGACACCTTTGTAAAACCCTTTGTCTATTGTGAAAGTTGGAACAAAGAATGAATCAGTGAAAGTAAATGATAGGATCATAGAGAAAAGTTGTTTCTAGTACTTGCGATGGTCCAATTCTTGAATGAATATATCAATATCTTGAATAATACGAAAGTACAAGGATTTAAGGAGGCAAGGGATGGTTGGTTTTAATATTTTTTCTCTTTTTGTAAATCCTTTGCGATTTTAAATGCCTTCATTCTCTTTGTCCTAACCCAGGAATAAGGCAAAGCATTAGCGATAGACGAGGTACATCTTGGGAAATACGCCGTAAGCACAAACAGTTGAATGAAAAGATATTGAAAAGCACAACTACTACTGCATCCTACTGCAACCAACCAAACCAATCGACCAACAACGAACAACAAGAAGCCAGGCCAAAGGGGATGTGAACCTCGCGGTGCCGGAGGATGCCACCTTCTATGTGCAGGGAAGGCTCCTCTGGAACCTGATCGGTCCACTTACCCGAAATGCCACCACATTAACACAGTTCAAAAATAGCATGGCAAAATTCATCAACTCTTGTCCTTTATAACCTTCAATCCGTCACATCTGTCATTTACCCTCAGCTCACCCCTCGATTCCACAATATGCCGACCATTTTTCGCACCTCTAAAAAAGCCACCTGGCTTAAATATTTTTAAATACAAATACAAAGTCATCTTTTATTTTAAATCGAGCTCCAACTTTGTATAGCTTGTTGTCGTTCTCTCTTTGACGGTTCCATATTATTGTAGATGACCAAAGTTTAAGTATTAAACGAGACTTGAATCAGTTTTCATTAACGATCCAAGACCAAACATTGGTTCAAGGGTGTCCTAAAGCGGCAAACTCGAACGCTTTCCATGACCAAGTATTTATAAAATATGACATTCCATGACTAACAAGGAATTTTATTCCTTTGCTACAGGCTTCTTCCTCTTTTACTTGCTACAGTCTTTCTATTTCAAGGTTTAACGAAACGAACTTTTAAAAAGTCGGAACGGAAACCTTTAAAAAAAATCCTTTTCCTCGTAAAAGAAAAAAGTAACCAAGATTTGGGACTTCCCTGCCAAGTTTAACATTCTACATACCCTGAAAGGTCACCATCAAAATACTTTCGAATACTGGAGTTGTACTACGGCATTTGGCGATAACTATCATGTTTTTTTCAATTCTGGAGGGACTGTCTCAGTTCATTTTTATGGCGAAACTCGGGTGGAGAAAAACGCCCTGTCGCTTCCTTTCTTCAGAGTCCATGGATAGGCTTGCATGTTAGCGTCCGAATTCACCAATACCTCTAACAAAGACTTCCTTGCACATGATGCATCAAAACACGAAAAAATAGTGCGTAGCTCTTACTCGAACGCAATATATCTTGTAAAAAGTGGCAACATTTACCATCTACTAAGGGAGCAACCTAGGTAGGGGAATTTCACCTCTTTAGATCTCACTACAGGGACTTTGGTCCCCAGTGCTAAGGAATGGTCATAGTTCCTTTATTTTGTACCTTTCAATCTTTATGTGATATTTGGTCCACCAACATATTTGAATTGGCAGACCGAGCTAGTCCTTGAATGTAGGGGTTGATCTGGAATGCTATTTGAAAATTTGTCCAAGTCTGACTTGACCGATGCTACCAGATCAACGAGGCCTACGTATTACCATGGATTCCGTGGTATTACCTACGAATGTTCGAGGGAAGCAAATCAAACAATGAAGGAGACTGAGAAAGAGGAGATGTGGACTTCATTGTTCGAACTAGCCTGGATTCTCGAAGGCTTGAAGGTGCTCTCATTCGCACATTAAGCCTCTACGGTCGTTAGAAATTACCCTAAACCCTGGGTTGGGACAAAGCTCATGGATGCCCTTGAAGACGTACAGTATCAGATATCTTTCGTACCTTCTCTGAACACTGTACAGTCTGTTTAGTCTCTCCCAATATGAGAGCTCTCTCATTCTTGTGATGTTCCTAGTGAAACATCTTTGGACTTGCTCGACCTTTTGCAAACCTGCTGAACTCATTGGAGCCCAAATGGGTGAAGCATATTCAAGATGTGGCTGGACAATCGACTTGTACAGAGTTAGCATCGTGATGCTATCTCTGGACTTAAACGTGCGATATATCCAACCACACATTTGAAAAGCTTTACCCACCTTCAACTGGATATGCTCATCGAACTTTCCATTATTTTGGAGGACTACACCTAGATCTTTCATAGATGTGACCTGCTCAGTATCTTTTCCTCCATTATCTACGAGTGAAGTATTCAAAGGAGTTGACCCGGAGGTCATTGAGCGGAATTTCATTCCATTCAAAGCCATATTACTCTTAGTAACCCAACAGTAGATTCTACCTAGGTCTTTTGCCAGGCTAGTGGAATCTTGGCCATTCCTTCCAGAAACTAACTCCGTGTCGTCAGCGAATGCATATGAATCTGCTCAATTGCAATCGTCGAGTATGGGTAAAACTAAAGCCTGAGATCCCTGATTTTATTACAATTGGTAATATTAGAATTAGGATTTACCATCGTGACCCAGTTCGCAAGTGTTCTGCAGATAAAAGTCTGAATCATATGAAACGAGATTGCCGCCAAAAGGCTAGCCCTGCGGATACAAACGCTACCCTTGTGGTCGAAGTGATTGAGACACTTCCAGATCTATTATCGAAGCTAATTAACAGTCTGTTCGGACATTTAGGCAAGGGCTGGTACCAGCAAACAAACTTGCCTGCCAATGCCAGTGATGCAAAATTGGCGTTTCAAACCGGTTTTAACGAAGCTGACCTTCACTCATATAGCAATGTGAAAGAAGGGTCAGCTTCTCAAAAACGTGTTTGAAGCCCCAAATTTGCATCACTGACACTGGTACCAGCAAACAATCGAACCTGCCAGAGCTTGCCTAAACTTCCCCATACCTGGGTTGCTTCTCAAGCACGCAATGATATTATCCTTCGCGACCCATTGCGCCAAGATAGCCAATGGTGGTAGAGAGCGCTTCTTCACTTCGCGACGCCTTTGCGTGCTTCGATTACTATGTAGCACATATGTGCGTCCAATTTTTGATTACGCCTCTTGTGTGGGGTCCCCCGGGTTGCAGTACTTTATTAATCTCCTTGAATCTGTGCAAAGATAAATGACGAGGCTGGCAACAGAAAGAGTGGGGCTGAGTTATTTAGATCGCCTACATCTTTGGGGTCTTCCATCGTTAGAGCGGAGAAGAATTGGAGCTGATTTGGTTAATTTCTTTAAGATATCCAATGAGCAAATTCTTGTCAGGAATCTCTATTCTGTGAATGGTGTCATCCTCTTGGTCAGTGACGTATCCATCAGGACCGCAGGTCTCATGCAGCTCCTCTTTTCTCCTCTTTTCTTAATTTTTGTGAACTCTGAAATTATCTTTTCCTCCTCTGAGGTCTGCATAATCCTCTTTGGTTGTAAAACCTCCTCCTTTCTTGGAATCAGTTTCTGAAAAAGAATACCTCTCTTCTTATAAAGAAAATCCCGCGTAAACATTCACTTAAAACCTCCTCTTTGTCTCCCCAAACCTCCTCTTCTTTCTGTATTTTTGAACTCCTCTATAGAGGAGTAGGATGCAATAGAGGCCTAAGACCACAATGTGCGTTTTGTAACAAGAGGTCTGCAAGCCCTTCTTTATTCTGGTGGTGGATCATTGGAACGTTCTACCCCTCGTGATTCGGCTATCGAAAACTCATTCTGCGTTCAAGAACTTGATTGTTAACAAGAGCATTTGATGTATTTAATTTGTCAATGGGTAATACTTCCTTGTATATGTGTGACATTTAAAGCGTTCGGAGCTGTACCCCTTTTTTGGAGGGTAAACTTGAATTTTGGTGTATGCTATAACTTGCCACTTCTCCCACTTTGATTATCTCGACCCTATCCTTCATTTCTTCTTTCTATTTCCTCTTTTGTGCCAATACTTTGTCAAACACATTGTGTTTTTGAGTGGCTTGAAACAATAAATAATGAACAACAACAACAACAATATGAAACGAGACGGGTAGTCATATTATACTTTTGAAGCGGACTATTTGGATTAGGGCTACAGAATTTGGAATTAGGGAGATTGCATATTTGCCATTCAGAAATGGAATGAAATTGTAATTCTTAACTTATAAGGGTTCACTTTCCCTTTCTTTCGAAATTCATCTAACTTTTTGAAAATTAAAAAAAAAATGAGAATTTTTTGGCCTAACTGGTATGATTTGGTTGAGTATGTTACTCATCCTCATCCAACCTCAAAACAGTCTTGTGCATATAAACTGTTCTGGCCAAATTAAAGTCAGTTGCCAGTTGGTTTGCGCCAATTCACAAGTTCATGACACATTACTACTAATTAATGTTGCGAATAGCCAATGGATTAAGGGTCAACCCAATTAGCGTGCGGGCGTTTATGTACTGCTGAAACAACCCTGAAATCTTACGTATTAATCCCTGGTGTGTGAGTTTTTTTTATCCCAGTCCCTCTTTGCCAAATTTGGTGTTTTTCCAATACCGTATGGCCTTGCGCTTTTAGAACAAAAAAAACATGCTACTTGAATTCTTGTGATGTGAGTAAACACTCAATCAAAAGTTATACCTTGCGTGAAACTACTAAGTTATGAGCGTAAACAAAAAAAAAATCCATCTCAATTAAATGAGTATTCGCAACCAACTGGTGCATGTTTCTGTCATTCATTTGATTAGAGCCTCTTAATTATCTTTTTGAAAATATTCTCATTCTATTAGGTGTTCTCACCCTTACCTGGTGACTTTATTTTATTACAAATGCTCAATAGTTGAAATAATTTGAACAGTGTTGAAGACATCGCACGTCTTTGCACTCGCCAGCCAAAGCCGAGGTTTGCGGGTTTTTTTTTGCCTGGCTACATGCTCTAGGATTTCGCTGAAGGGTTCTCCTCCTCTTCACCTATTATTAAATCAATATATCACTTGTTACTTGTGACACACAGGCTTGCTCAAGAATGAAAATTAAAACTTCACTTTCAATGATTCTAATGAAATTTTGGGGATCCTTCGAAGGTTCTTGTTCTTATATTGATGCAAGTCTCGTTTGCTATGGTCTTGTTTTGGGAATAAGACCTCCACTTTTACTTACCAATCATGCTTATCTTGGCCCTTGTATCTCTTAAATGAAAAAAAAGAAAACCCATCTACCATGACCACGGCTTCGAACATCAGAAAATTACCCAACAAAAAAGAAGACAAGTTATTAAAATAAACGACACCGTTTAGCACCAAAGCAGCTTACTAAAAGTACTTTGAACTCAGTAACTCTTGAGTTTACACCTACAAAATAATTTACAAATCATCAAATAGCTGAGATTAATCAAAAGCGAAACTCTTGCTATTTTTGATTCACGCCCTTTCTTTAAAAGCTATTTTTACTTTTATATTAAAGCACATTTTGGTGCCTGCCCATTTTGATACCTGCCCATTTTGAGGCTGCACCTCCC
The DNA here is from genome assembly GCF_007210705.1 of Tigriopus californicus. Lineage (NCBI taxonomy): Eukaryota > Metazoa > Arthropoda > Copepoda > Harpacticoida > Harpacticidae > Tigriopus > Tigriopus californicus. Next base: position 11,344,803 of record NC_081443.1, read on the forward strand.
TCGTTTTTCTTATTCTTGTCTAATTTCTTATTATTCCTAATCAATGACTTTCAAAAATTGACTTTGATGTCAATCTTCCATGGAATATTCTGAGACAGAACATTTATCAAAACTTCAGATACTTCATATCATATAAAAGATGATTTATACATTTTTCAATTGTGGGGAGGCTCAAAATATACCTGGTCACATTTTGTGAACTTAGGTGAGTTTAAAAACATGCCCCCGAACATCTCTACCATTTATTCTTGTAAGAATCTGATTATGGAAAGGAATAAAAACAAAATATTTTAGCATGACATTATTTATGCAGTCTGATTTTTTTAACCGCCACTCTTAGAAGCTTTCCTTATTTGCTACTTGCCCAATCTTTGTTTATGTTTTATTTTTTTACTTTGTTCTTACGCTTCAACATTCGCAAAACTTATGTAGAAGGTCGATCGATGCCTTTGTTCACAGGTCATTTTTACTTAAGTTGGTGTATCAAAAAGCAAAAGAGCAAAGTTCATGATATGTATGTTCGATGTCTGTAAATTAATGTCGTGGAGAAGTAATGTGGGATTTGCTTAGCAATAACCAAGATTTTTGAAAAGCATACTCTCACGAAGTGAAAATGTGTGTGTTGTGTGTTTTTGGTTTGATTTGGATGTCATTCGTATTGTGCAATGCTCCTTTTCACACAAGTGTGCTTGAGTGACCTCTACATATAATATACGATGTTCGATCTAAACATTTATCTGTAAAATGGCTGAATCTGCTTTCGTAACATGCGCATCAAGAGATATCCTCTTAGTTTTCCTTTTAAAAACTAGAAACATCCTCAATATGGTCTAAAATAGTTGTTGTTGGAGAAAAGTGGCCATAAACACATTTTCCAATTTCCAGGTTCTGGTCTCACGAATTGCTTTGCAGACAGACACAGCAAAAACTACACTGTGACCGTAAAATTCTCGCACCATTGAAGTCTAGCGGCATTTTATATTTCTCGCTTCATATGCATTGCTTCTGAGAATGAAGCATATATTTGAGTAACCAAAGGCACGTGCTAGATTTTTTCAACATTGAAGAGGGAAATTTCAATTGACACAAAGGTACAGTAGCTATTTCGGCCAAGGTGTATTAACTGCTGAAGTATCGCTTCTCTGGAAAAAATGAAATGCCGCATGGTACCAAAGACGCCCTTGGTGGACGTTTGGTTGGTATGATTGAGGCTGGAATGACTCAATAAGCTATTTCTAAGACCTTGGGGATCTCATTGCGAATTGTTAACTTTGGTGGGCTTGCCACTGGGCTCATAAAAGAAAGCCTCCAAGACAAACCTCATTCCGGTCATCCCAAGGTTGTGACAGGAGTGGTGCTAAACCTGGTCATGGAAAGGAGCTTACAAAGCACCTGAAAACTGTCTATACCAGGCTAATCAAAAAAGGATTATCGGTGGATAGGGAGCCCCAAGGGGGTTCATTTGAAACATCACTTGGGCGGTCGTGCCTATAAGCATCAAACAAAGCCCCTCCTTCCTGAAACAATGAAAAAGGCCAAGTTAACCTTCATCAAAGACAAATAAAAATGTATAATGTGGTCAGAAGAGGGCCCTTTCCAATTATTCCCTCCTCTAACCTCAATGTGCAACCGACCATCTTTGGACTCAAAAAAATCGGGAAACGTCTTGTGTTCTCCAGTGGTGAAGCACCCTCGAAAGTTCATGGGATGGGCGAGGCGTTTGATTTGCATTTCATTCCGACCAACAACAATTAAATGGCCAACTAAACTACCAAGATGAGATTTTGTCTAAAGTAGCCCTCCCTGCCATGAAGAAGAAGTTCACCACAGGCCCATTAACCCAAAAATACTTCACCCCTTAACTTCAACAGTAATTTTCATGCAAGATGGTGCTCCATCTCAAACAATCAAAAGTACCAAAAACTCTTTGGAAACGAATTTTCATCACTTTTGGAGGAAACAGTGGTGGCCTGGTAATTGATTTATTTGACCTTATTCCATCGAGAATTGACAGAGAGTCATTAAAATGGGGGTTAGTTCGATGGGACCGGCCTCTTCCACCAAACACCTTGAGAAGCAACTTTAATAAGTATGGTCTGGGTCCAAGCTAAATATCTTTCAGTTCTTAAATAGTTGCGTCTATACCAGAGTAAAATGAAAAAGGTTGTTGAATTGAAAAGTGATTCAACTTGACGCTAAATGATTTTTTTTCTCAGACTGTTCGCCAGGCTTTCTGATTCATCAAGGGGCAAGAACTTTACGGTCACGGTGTACATTCATCAGTCTCATTGAGATTGAAATGGCTTACCAACCACATAGTAAAACGGCTCGACGACTGTTTCTGATGTTTTCTTTTCGAGTTCAGCTTCAGGGATGTGGTTCTCAACTCGCCAAAATATTTCAAAATATAACCATTAAACCGAAGACAACCTGTCTGAGCTAATCCATGTGGTAATAAACACGGAGGCTTGTAGTAGTAAAAAAACTTCGACGTTCATTATTTGTTATGACTTTTGCAAAAGGCAAAAGTGCTCTTGAATTTACGACTTTGTTTACCACAAAGTAGATTTTCCCATGGCATTAAGATTCTACCAGACTCCGTCAAGCTGGCCAAAACAAGCATAGGTTGTGGTTGCTTCAATGTTCGACAGACGTTCTCTTTGTTGACTAGACATTATTAGCAACATTTCTCCCTCATTCTTTGAACCGAGCTGATTTGACGGAATTGAACTAGCGCTAAACTTGGCCGGGCGAGACGTTTAAGCAATTTCGTGAATTGGCAAGAACAACAGTTGCAAAATGGCTGTTTTTTGCACAACTTCAATTCTAATGGTCTTTTGCACGGCATGGAGTTGAAAGCCAAGTCACAGATTAACACTTATTTTATTTTCATGCAACTGAAGTTCTCACCACGTTTTATCAACAGATAAGACGGGTGGTAAGAGTTGAATCGTCGTGGTTATGTTAAGAGACCATTTAAATGATTATTGAAATCCTAACCGGAAGCCAAGAAGAGGTCGGCATTAACTTTGAGTCGACAATGTAGGTTTTCATGAACCAAAGCCCCAAAAACAAGGAGTTAACAATGCACCTACCGACGCCGACGTCTTTGAGAATTAAGGCACCTGATACTCTGTTGCCAATCCTTATTTTAAAGAAACATTCAAATGCAGCTAAATGAACCTGGAGAGGAATGGAAGGGCAATGTGTTGAATTCATATCGTCTGAAGTATTAAATAATATATGCCGAAACTATCATTCAAAAAACCGGATGTTTATTGTAACATTTGATTATGTGCTACAGAGATCTTAACGCTTGCAGTGTCGTAAAGGAAGAGCACGCTTTAGATTGCATGGAATATTGATTCACTTATCTCGTTCCTAACATTGGCAACCAGTGAGACGACTGACTAGGTGGTTGAAAAAAAAACATATCAAAGGTTGACAAGAATATCAAAACAACTCCTAAGAACTTTTAGAGACAGAGATAGGAATATTAGTAGTGCTCCTTTTGATTCTACGAGTACGTGTACGTGTTGAAATTGATTCGAGTACTTCTTTCAAAATTCGATTGGACTTTTGATCACGGTGATGAGAGGGGTAAGACTGTGCCCAAGAATCCAGCATGTTATTCAAATTCTGAAACAGATGGCATATCTTGTTTTCACAAAACCTGTGGAAAGAAAAGGAGGCATATTAAAATAGTTTTTCCATTTTAATTTGTACGAATGGAAGAGGAGTGCATCCTTTTTGCGGGCTTCCTTAACGTTGCTGGAATTGAAATTCCCAGCAGTTCTTCTTTTTCTTCTTTTTTGGGCTTGTTTTTTTTACGGGCTTTCTAACCGCCACAGGGAATATAATCCCTCAGTACGATTACAACGAAAGGTGATAATTCGTCCATTTATTATCTTTCAATCTTTATACAATCTTTGGTCTGCCAACGAATATGAGTTGGCAGACCGAGCTAGTCCTTCAATGTACGGTTGATCGAGAATGTAGAATGCACAAGGTGTTTCATGTTTTTTTTTGAGTTCCCATAAGAGAAAAAAGCCTTCGGATTCGACCTGACTTCCTGAACTATCTTACTCTCAAGTTGTAACTGGTCATTTTCGATAGATGCCTTAACCTTACTTACAATTTTTTTAGAGACCAGCCAGAATTATTGGATTCGAACTGGTCCTAAGCCTTTTTGCTAATTTGCAACCTATATTTTGGAATTTATGTCCTGCCCCACCTTTCGGAACACAACCAGGTATTACTAGATTGGAGCAAACTTCCTCAAAACAGAAACTAATTTATCAACGGCTGCTTCTATGGACGTTTCCTGTTCTATTCATAATTTTGTCCACGTCTGAGTTCAATCCTGTTACTGGATTCTTTAACTTATCCTTTAACTTATGAACCTACTTGCCTCGGGAGTCGTTAAAACTTACCGCAGGAGTTTCGAGATGGTCTGAACAAAGAATAAAAACTTTTCTTCGGTCGACGAGATATGACGAATGTGCGATTGCGCCCCAACAGAACTTCTTATAGGGGGACGGATTCGAAAAATCGTGCCAAGAATTTTATTTTGATACAAAGGAAGCCATACCCGAGGCTTTATTAATGCCAAAACGGAAAAAGTTTTTTCAATGACAAATTTCAATTGTATTATAACTCACATGACAAGTTTTCGCCCACAGACTTTTAAATCACTCCCAGATATGCATCGTCGTTCATCACACAAAACCTCTTTTTCTGACCATTTTTTATTGTTTTATACGCTCTGGGTGAATCTAACTCATCCAATTCAAGCAAAGGGAGAAAATTTTCGAAACATTTCCAGCTGCAAACGTAACATGACAAGGGGCCAAAAAATGGCTATTTTCAAAACATTTCTGAAGGAAATATGAAGATGGTTGAAACACCAACAACGCCATCCCGACAATGAAAATAAATCCAACAAAAAGTACAAAACAAGATTTAGGTGTAATCCTCCAAAATAATGGAAAGTTCGATGAGCATATCCAGTTGAAGGTGGGCAAAGCTTTTCAAAGCTTTTAGTTGGATTTATCGCACGTTTAAGTACAGAGACAGCATCACGATGCTAACTCTGTACAAGTCGATTGTTCAACCACATCTTGAATATGAACATATGCTTCACCCATTTGAGCTCCAATGAGTTCAGCAGGTTTGCAAAAGGTCGAGCAAGTCCAAAGATGTTTCACTAGGAACATCACAAGAATGAGAGAGCTCTCATATTGGGAGAGACTAAACAGACTGTACAGTGTTCAGAGAAGGTACGAAATGTATCTGATACTGTACGTCTTCAAGGGCATCCATGAGCTTTGTCCCAACCCAGAATTTAGGGTAATTTCTAACGACCGTAGAGGCTTAATGTGCGAATGAGAGCACCTTCAAGCCTTCGAGAATCCAGGCTAGTTCGAACTATTAAGCCCACTACTCTTCAACATTCCAATATTATTTGATTGCTTCTGTCAAGTTCATTCGACATGTGAGTTGTCAATCAAACTAGCAAATTGCCAAGAGCTTATAATGGACACAAACCCATCAATTTTTGGTGACACTTTCCACGGTGAGCCTTGTCGGCAAACGCAGCCATCACATTTGCCAACTTCCTAATTGGCCATATCATTGTCCAGTGTCAGTTAGAGTTTTTGTGTGCTGATAAGGCTTGAGCTTGATTGAGGAGAGGAGTCAAACAGTGGATCTATCCATCACAATTCAACTGTTCTAGCCACATCTTCCTTCAAATGTGAACTTCCAACAACGCAAATTGCCTTACTTCTGCGCTGTATTTTCATCCATTCACCTCTACTGTCTCAACTTGTAGCAAAAATAAGGAGATATTTTGGGACTTTGCCCAATGTCAAAATTTGTATAAAAATATGCAAACAAAATTTGAAACATGCCTGATATGCAGATAACCCAGTTTTAGGGTATAATGGAGTAATACATATTCTGGCCGTCTCTTGTCATGGCTCATGAGTGGGGGTCGGAAAATGGTTGACGATTTTCGTCCAATATTTTTTTGTTTTAGGTTATAAAAATCAGCCAAATTAAGTTGCGAAAACTTGAAAATGACTTTGAGAAAGGTTAGAGAAGGTTGCAATTCTTTTGGACATTTAACGATGTTGCTGATTAAACGAGTCATGAAAATTAGAATCATTGTCAAGGAAAAATGCAATGAATGGTTTTTAAAATTATATCAAGATTGCGAGGCTATGGAAGACACTAATGTACAGGTCAAACGTGTTTTTTTTTCAGTTTCTGGGGGAATATAACACAAGACATACAGTTTCGTGGAATATCAAATAAGATTCATTGTTTCATCCTTCAGGTCGTTTAGGATACCTAAATAATGTGTAGCAACAAGACCATCATTTTGAAGAAAAGAGTCAATAGAGCTAAAATAGTATAAACTTGATTTAACTTAAAAATATTGCCTTTCGGACACCTTAGCATGATTCAAAAGTATTCGAGGGCTTAAAAGTGTAAACCTTGACATTCACGCCAATTGATTCTGAATTATGGTACAGGAAAAAGCTCATGGACCTTTTTAACGATGCATTGTACAAGATGCCTTTTACATCCCTTTAAATACTGCATACTGCATTGTCCCAGTCTTCTTGGTTTGTTACAAGATAGTAGTTGTTCTCTTATTTTCACATTATTCCTTCTTACCTATTTTGGCAAAAGCGCAAGCTTATCCTAAGAAGGCAAGTAGGACCTCAATACTTTATACACAAAATGGCAAATATAAAAATGGTTGAATTTGAGCCCAAGTCTCTTCACCCTGAGAGATAGCTAAAACAAAGCACCCGAGGAACCAAATTTAATCCAGAAACTTGCATGGTTTCTGGTACTAATTCGGGTGTCCAAACCACGAGACAACTTCAAGGCCTTTTGATCTCAAAGATTTTGAAATAATAAAATATATTGAAACTTTTGGTAATTGATGCAAACTTTTTCAAAACTAGTTTAATGTTGTTTTTATGGGTCTTTTCTGCTTTCAAACAGGCTTTTATCTTTGTGTTTGAGAATTTTTTTTCTTGTAAAAATAAATGATTTGGTGCTTTTAAAAGAAATAATTCAGTGATTATTTGGCCCTCAAAAAGAAATCTCATTTCCGTGCCCTGGTAATGACTGAGGGCGGTAAGAATTGTTTTGAAAACAGCAAAAAGGATGAATTCCATTTTATCACAATATTGTCCTTTGATTTACTTAAGCAAACTCTAAGTTTATTACATAAGAGTTTGATTGTACTTTCAGCAACAGTTATGTTGATTGGACATGTGTGCAGAAAATCAAGTTAGCAAATTGTCGACAGCCTAGTACGGTCACAAGCCCATTGATTTTTGTTGACACTGTCAGGTGTGAACCTTATTGGCAAACAAAGCCGACAATCACATCTTCCTATTGGTAATGTCATTGTCCATTGTCTGTTTGGTGCTACTGGGACTAAGAAGTCTTGTTTCGAAAAGTTGGGGAGGAGAATCAAACTGGGGACTTCTCTCTCACTATGAAACTGTGCTAGCCACATTTTCTCTCTAAAAAATGATCTTTAAACGGCAGAAATTAAACCCACAGCATTTGGGGAGAAGGTTTTTAGCCTTGCTTGTTGCACTGCGTCGTCAGCCACTCACCTACAATGGCTCAATTTGTCGTAGAAATAACGAGGCACTTTTTTAAAAGTTTCCAAAATCAAAATATGCCTAGAAATATCTACAAAAAAACATCGAATATGCTTAGCATACAAGCAACCCTGTTGTAAGACCAAAGACGTATAGTGCATACTTTGATCCTCTATTCATGAGCATTGACTTGAGATTGTTGGGCAACAAGCCTATTGATACACTAGTGATGGGATCAACTAAATTTTTGAAATCAGGATTGCTAGAAAGCTAGGAAAGTCAAAGCAGTGAAATGTTAGGTTTGACCAAAAAGGCAACCCTGGTTTGATCGAAGAAGAATCAGGGTTACTTTTTGTGACTAACTAACGGGTTTCCAACATTCCGCTGGTCATGCCACAGGCCACATACAATGTAAATTGGCATCCCTAATCGTAACCTCCCGTGATTACTTATTTGATCCCCTCTGTACGACACACCCAATTACAGGGTAAAAAGAATAGTGGGGGAAGTCACGGACTTCTAGAGATATGGACTGCGAACGGAAGCAAAAATATCCTATCTCCTAAACCGCTCATCTTATTCCAAATTAGCGCTTGATACGACCACAAGATCTTGTTGAATAGATGAAGTCAGCCAAGTTTGAGCCCAAACCTAGGTTTAGGGAATTCAGGAGACATGTTCAAAGTTATGAAGTAAACAGTACATAAAATTTGAATTTTCGGCCTGCTCTTGGTCAGCTACATAAGCTTTTGACAACATAACTTTGAAACGATCGACTTTACATATAAATGGTATAAAATTTGAGCTGCCGTTAATTAAGGAGATCTAAGTTTCTCATTTTGTTACGAAATTAATTCGAAAAGTGGCTCAGAATGGCAGGCCGATTGGGCGGGAAGCTCGTTCGCAGTCCATATTTCTAGAAGTCCGTGGGGTAGTTAAGCTTTTGAAATATCTTGACTTTTAGGCAGAAAAATAGCAAAGAAGTGACCACTTAATGATCTACTGCTAATTGCCTTTATCATAACTTAAAGGGAACAGATTGGATTACAAATGTATTTTCTTACAATCCATTGAAGTGCCAAAATGTTTAATGGCGTCAAGGTGGAACCATGGCAAAATGAATGAAAGTCCTCAATTTCTAAAATATGATCAGCTTAATCAATGCCTTCATAAGTAACCCGTGTTTATGTTTTGAGGGGGTCAAGTTTCCTCTTTATCTATATTTGTACTTATATTGCTGGAGATTCTAGAAAGGGCGACTTTACAATAGGATGGAAAACCGAGATGGAATCGGGTTTGAAGATTGAAGTAGAACTATTCCTGGGGAGAGTATTTGGTGTATGAGTCTTTTTGTTCGAGTGAGTAGGGTGAAGGACTGAATGCCTCTGCTGGACTCAATTCATTTGCCGAACTCGCCCTAGCACTACTCCAACTTCAATCCTGAAACTGAATTCAATCACGGTTTTCCATCCTAGTGAAAAGTCCCCCTAAGTCGCAATGAATTCTAAAACATTTTTGATTTCCGGTGTCCATCCTTTATCTGTAGTTTTTTTTCGACTGACTGCCGTTAAGCCCAGCGCTAAGTTGGTTCAGTTATTGGTGGTTGGTTTCTGTTTCATTTTTACATGCCAGCTCGTCGCTTTGTCTACCTGCAGTTCAATTTGCTCCCTCTGAGAGTCAACAACTTATCAAGTACTTCAGATACAAAAGAGTTTTTTCAACCGTCACATCTCCCTGCTAAGTATTTGTTGAATCTCATACCATTATTCCTTACTTTTTTAAATATTTTGCTATCTTACTGAAGTTTCTATTTGTTTAGGATAATTAGGCATGATCCCCAAAGGCCAAATGCTGCCATTGGTTCTGGTTGCTGCCACTTGTTTTTTTGCTGAGGGCTCTAATATTACGTCTGCGCGGAGTGGAAAGGCCCGTGAGTTGAAAGAAAAATTTTGTTTTACATTTTTGGAACAAACAATAATGTTTCCATGTTTCAGTGAGTCTCTTCAACGTTATTCAGTAAGTGATTTTCAATTTGTCTCAGATTTTGGGTTTATTGTTAAGGGATCAGAACAAAGACCCAAAGAAAGAATTTTACTTGTTCGAGGTGTTTGTTATGCTGTTCAAGTGTATTGAAATTGTGCTCTTAAGACTTTTGAGGATTTTTTTGACGTCATACAGAGACACCAAACATACTTCTCATCCTATCGAAAAAGTCAACTGGGTTAAAAATCTATCTTATCTCATTCATTGTAAACTTTGAGGTATTTCAGTCTGAAATGAACTCATTAAACACCATCAATAAGATAAGCTAAAAATATTTTGCAAAAGAAAATTAATAGCCTTAGCCGAGATATATGCAGTATAGCAGAAAACCTTTCTTATGGGATATGTTTCAACATCTTTTTTACTAATTTGACATCCCATTAATGGATTGGGGGAATTTCATACATCCAAAGGAATGAAGTTCCAAAGAGGAACGGTACGAGCGTGAAATGAATTTGCCTTGGCAACCAAGGTCATTGTCGTGGGGCAAAATGTATAATGCGTTTTTGTCACTTGAGTATCACTTTTAAGCATTTGCACAATTTACCGTTATTGACCGCATTTATGTTTATTTTGCTCTTTTATGGTATAAATTTTGGTGCGGAACGTCTTGTATGAAATTGTTTGATATTGAAGTCCCACCCGTTCACCATGGACTATCGCTTTGTTCCAAGCTGAATGCCAAAGAGACAAAAAGAGCTGAAAAAGCAGAATTTAAGTAATGATTCTAGAGCTCTGCTGTCTTGTTCTTTTGATATTGAATTAGGTACATAACCAAGATTTCAAAGTTCCATATGGGTTGGTTTAACGTATTTGTAAATCATTTTAGATAATAATCATCAAATGCTGCTTACGTTTGAAACGTTTACATATTTTTTAAAGTTTTATTCAAATTTTAGGTCAATTTTGCAAATTTATTCCTTGACACCACTTAGCATGACATGTAGGAACACACTTTGGGCAAGCCTCGAGGCTGAGCTTCTATATATATGACATCTCTATGGGCATTTCACAATTATTTTCTTTTTGTGAAAGTTTTTTGAATATTTTTGTTTGGTGGTTTGAAATCAAAGCTCGGCTGGCAAGTGGAAAAAAGATTGTATGCAGAAATATTGACAAAAAGTTCAAATAGTATTTCCAACACATTTTTCAACTAAAAAACACCTTGATTATCACTAGGTTCAAAATCACTGCATGCTTTTTTCATGGTGACATTTTTTTTTAAAAAAGATAAATTACTCTAGTTCGAAATTAAAAGTTTCATTTCCATTTTTTTATCTTTTGCAAGACAAATCGATTTTCATGAAAGATAAAGAACATTTGTGTTTGAATTTGATGGTTATACACTCTGTTTTGTTTGTTTTTCTATCTATTAGTCTTGTTATGACAACGTTGATTATTCTCTTCAGGCAGTAGTTTCTTTAGGAAAAAATGTTTTTGTGAACCTCTCTAATCCGTGTAATATTTCTTATAGATTCTCCAATGGTCCTTGCCCTGGAACGGGGAACAGAAATGGCACATGTTACACCGAGTGAGTGTTGATTGCTTTTTTATGCCAATCTGTGAAATATAGGTCAAGACATTCGAATTTAATTGTGGGTGGCTAGTCTTCTCTTCCCATTTGCGCCTTTAAGGCGGATCTCAGACTGCTGAGAGCGAGGTTGGTCAAAAAGTAAAGATCATTAAGCAATTCCCATTGCATTGTTCAGTCAAACAACCTTCCATCTTCCCCAGGAGTCAAAACATTCATGGTCTCTTTGCATTTACCTTCTGCCATGTTTCTGTCATCACTAGGGTTCCTATTAACACTGAGACGAATTCAGGACCTTTGCATTCGAATTCAGACACGCTCCGACTTAAGGAACTTGCTACTTGCTGGAATACTTTGCTTCCTCTTTTTGGTTAGGTACTTGCCAAAATTGCTTTTCCAAAGTTGTGTTTCATTGCTGCATGGCTTGAAGGTTAAATTGAATTAAAGTTTGCCTAAAGAGAGTCTCCCTGTAAAACGGAATTCATTGACGATATTGCTTCTTCTTTTTTAGGGCGGAATGCACTCAGAAAAACGGCGTTGCCGCTGGAACATGCGCATCTGGATATGGAGTTTGCTGTACATGTAGGTTCACTTTGCATTTGAGATTTGAAGCAGCAATTTTTGATCTAATAGTTTCGGTGTCTATTTAAGTTTCGGCTACGTGTGGACAAACCTCTAGCGAGAATTGCACGTACTTTGAGTCTTCCAGTGTTCCAATTGGAGCTTGTCGGTTGAAAATTTGCAAGTGTGATGAGAACATCTGCCAGGTCAGTTTAGCTCATATATTCTCGATGACTTTCAGTCTAACAAAGCAAACGTTTTCTTTCAGCTCCGTCTGGATTTTAATTCCTTTGTGATTTCGGGACCGGTCACACTCTCTTCTTCAACTGGAAAAGCTACAAATGGCATTGTTGCCGGAGCTGGTGCCAAAGAGGTGAATTTAGCGACTCAGTGTTTAACAGATCGATTCTCAGTGACGAATCCAGGAAGTTCCTCCCCACCCACCATTTGTGGAACTAACACTGGGACCCACAGTAAGAAAAGAGAATTTACTTTTATGACCAGACTTTGAAGATGGTTAAAACCATTTTTGTATTTCAATGTTTTTTACTCCTTTTTGGTCATCTTTTTCCGCCTATTTTGCTTGTCATATTTTAGAGCATCTATAGCCGTTTGGCCAATTTCGTGAAGCATGATCAGATGAAACATAAAATCCCAGCCAGAGGTTGTTAACAATCATATAAAATTAAACTCCCCTTTTACATGTTTGGGGAAACTCAGCAAAAAAGGGAGCTGTAGTTGAGCTAGACTAAGATGATAACCGATAACAGCCAACATATGTTTGAAATCAAGCAAGAACCAAAATCACACAATGAGCAAAAACGCCCTAGGCAGTAGCACTTGGTTTCAGAAGATAATTAGTTGTTTACCGTAACATCCCTATCAATTAAAAAAGAGTCCTGATTCCAAGTATTGCAATAAAGAAAGTCTCAAATTCGCTCGTGGACCAAATATGATACAAACATTAAAGTTAAAAAGTATACGAATTTTAACCTTTCATTCTCATAGTGTTGGTGATTGAATTCCTTGCAGCGGTTAGAAAAGCCCGTAATTTATCCAATCCAAGAGTTATAAATTTTTCTTCGACATTTTCGTGACAACAATATGGCATTTTTTTCAAGTTTCACCATTTCATTATTTTCATTTGACCTTTGTCAAATCACCACCCTCAAACTTTATAACAATCTTCAACTCGTGATCACAAAAAAACCATTACAAGCCCTGCCCTATTGCTATCTTCAGTGTACGTGGATGCCAATGAAAACTGCAATGAACTAGCCTTCCAATTGGGTGCTTCATCTTCCGTGAGTCGACAATGGTCTATCAAGGTAAGTTCGAAATAGATTAGGTAGAACAAACTGGCAATTTCTACAAACTTAAAACGCACATTGAGCCTCTATGGTCACAAAGCTTTGTAACCGTGGTACCCACAACACTGATAAAAAAGATTGCGCAAATGCCAAGACATTTACTAACGATTTTCGTTGTTATTGAAACAAATGAACAACCTTTGAAAAATACCATCTCGGAAAATACCTCAGAATAGTACATTAATCCATTTAAAAACCTACAAAGACATGTTGTTTTAAAAACGTATTTAATTGGTGGTGGGAGTAATTTTAGTTGCGTTTCCAACTACCACTTTATCTAAATCAATGGGGTACCCCCACGTGGTTTCGTGAGTGTATATTTTGAGATGCGATTTCTACCCAGTTGCACCTAATGAGAGTATCAGATAGTTTCGTGAACGCTCATTTTGAAATGCGTCAAGGTAAAATTTCGTACTGTCGCACTTCAAAATTTGCGTTCACGAAACCACGTGGGGGTGCCCCTTTGAGCAAACGATAAGGTCTAAGATTGCATTTGCATCAAATTTGACTACAAATTGCAAATGCCAAGAAATATAATATCCTTTTTTATGCCTAAATTATAAATGGAAATATTTCACTTTTCTGAAGCAGGTAGAGAAACCCGAAATTAGTTTGCAATGCGTCAACATTGAATAAAAACATCACTAGTACCAAGAAATTATTTTTTGCAAAAAGTGACAAAGTTGAAAATTAAACTGTCACATGTATCATTCAAATGCTTTAGGAACATGATAGAATAGTGTAGCTTTTGGCACTTAACTCAAATGAAAGGCAATTTTACATGTGTTGTAAGTTTTAAGTGACATTTTTAACAGAAATCTGAAAGAAAATGGAAAAATGTTACTTTTTGTCGTGTTATTGCCTTGTATATTTTTCATATGCCTTGGAAATAACTCGAAAACACCACTTTTCAATCTTTTAAGGTGTAAAAGGCAACTTTCAAGTTGTAATAAATAAGCATCTGCTAAATGGAAGTTTATCAAATTTTACGTACGTTTAAGGGTACGTTTAAACTGATTGATACGTTTTTGACGATGATGCATTTTAATGGACCTTAAGTTATTCTAGACACTTATCTGAGCTAGTTTTAAGCGTGCGTTTTTCGCAAAAGCTGTTCCTTTTGTCTCCTTGACAAAGAAAACCATGTCTAGATCTCTTGGCATTTGAGCAAACACTTAGTTTCATATATTTTGATTCAGAATGCCCATAATATTTGGCAAATATGCCGATTACTCCAAAGGGAGCATATTTAGCGTATGTTTTATCATATTTCAAAAGAAAAAATACATAACACTTGTGAACACAGCAAATGAGGTTGCGCTATAAAATTATTTACGATTAATGGTTGCGTAAACAATTACTCATCTGGCTTAAGGTAAAAGAACTCGCGAAGGTACGACGAAGAGAGGCCCCGAGTATTTAAGTAGCAATAGGGATGTGCCAAAATCGGAATCTGAAAACAATATTTCTTTTTCTTTCACAGATTACCCAATATGCTTGTGACTTTGACAATTTGGCTCCACAGGGATGCACTCAGTACCACTTTGGCTCCAATTCAGGCACAATTAAAAATTACAACTTTGATGGTGGTGCTCATTTGGCCAATCAAGAGCAAAAGATTTGTGTCAGGTAAGTGTGACAAATGATAAGGCTTATAGACCAACAGAATCCCTTTTTAAGTAACTGCTAATCATAACATTACTCTCTGAATCACATACAGAGTTCATCCACTTGAGGTGCGATGAAATCCGAGGGAAATACAATCGTAAAATAGTCGATTAAGATTATGTTTTACTAAAGCACAACCAGTTTATCTATGATGGTTATTTTCAACTTTATTCTCGTAAGAGTTCATGTAGGACAATCTATGAAATTATTGCAACGGGGCTTTCTGCTTCATTGGCCAAATCAAATGTGCACATCAGTTGATTTTTAACCGCTCCGAATGATCAGAGCTGTCCCAATAATGCAATAAAAATTTACAATAATTGCAGTTTAAGTTGTAACAAAGGAGAAAAAATGCAAGTGTGTTTAGCTCTACTTTAGATCAATTTTCTCTTTGATCATTTTGAATATGCTTCTATTAAAAAAGAGGAAAAAATCACACTAAGCAAAAATGAAAAATAAAAATATTAAAAGAGGATAAGTAAGTTTTCTTTATTTGCACTTTACCGTACACATAGATATCAGCAAGTCTTATTCCTTAGTTTAAGTGTGGCAACCTGCCAGGGGTTGAAATTTAAGGAACGTTAGCTTACCAAAGAAACATTATTAGGTATTTTGAATAGAAACAGCTTGCGTGAATGTGAAATTTTATAGAACATAGCAAAGTACCAGTGTTTAAAAAATACATCAACCATGTTGAGCCGGCTTTAACTTCTCTTTACTCAATACTTTTGCCATTTATTTGAAAAATTATGGTATAAACAGCAGCGCATTTTTAAAAAGTGGAGAAACGTAAGCTTAAATGGTTAAATGAACGACTTGCAACAAGAAAACTAATCCAGTTAGGCGAAAAGGAAAATATATTTACAATCAGTTAAAGCATGAAATGGGTAACAGAAGTCACATTGCCTACAATTAATTTCATCATTCTTATTCTTTTAAAAGAAATCGGAAAAATCTATTTCAAAACTTAATATTTTAATCGTAGATGGCAAAAAATAAAAAAACGCAAAGGTATCCAGAAGTCAGCTTTAGTCTAATAAACCTGCCTAAAAACCTAATGTGCTTCTCACAAACCATTTAAAAATGCTTAAAATGACGTCTAGCAGGTCTTCAAGTAAAATTACTGAAAAATGCTTATTGGGTGTTCTTGATAAAGAAAGAATTTGCTCTAAATACAATTAGTCAATATTTTTTTCAATAATATTATTCGAAGAAAATTGTTTAAGAAACACCTTGACCAAGTTTCAAGTAATTTGGTAAATTAGTTATGAAACTATGGTTCTCACTGTGGGAATGGCCATCAAAATTAAAAGTAGCTATATTGTAGCTCTGAGCTACATATTGCTTCTAAACTCATTTGAATGCTTTATAATCGTGAAATGATTATAATTTAACAAAAATGATACCTTTTTCTGAATTTATTGGATGCTTTGCTAAAAACTAAATTGAAAAGAGTCCAAAATTCAAAATGAAATCTATTGTGGTGGACTTTGTTATTACCCTGTGCCCCTTAAGTAATCCCTGCCTTTAATGTAAACCTCCTAATAAGTAGATGTTTAAACTCTACTCAAAGAATGATCCGTTTTTCACCAATGCCTGATGTTTCTTTTGTCAAATGGATGGATTAAAACAAAATTATCAATTGTCCATCCAAGACATGCTAATATGTTAATATTTATGTACATGCACTTTTATTGCCTCTTTCGTACAATAATTTTGTTATTTGTCAGTGTTAGTTCCTCATCAATTGATCAAATAATTTTGGTTCATATTTTTCATGAATGTTTTGGAGCAAGTTTTGAGCAATATTTTACTGTTTTAAAGACAATTTGATTGTTATTGATTAATTTGAAGCTCATGGTTATTTCATTTATTGTTTTGACTTTTAAAGCTAATTGAGAAACGTTTGGTATGTGAATAGAGTTGGGTTTGAAAGAGATCAATATTTATTGAAAAACACCCAAGTGTACTTTGTTGTATGGGCCATCTTGTTTTATTAATACTAGAGCTGGTGGCGGCCCAAGGAAAGCTGTGTCGTTTCCTCTCTTATGAGTCCCTGAACAAACACACGCACATCCTAATCATAATTTATATTAAATCAAAACGGTGTGAGACTTCTAACCTTTGAACATCTTCCATCTGATACCTCCTTTTTCCCATAGACAAGAACGCGGCAACTGCCAGACCTGCTATTTTCAAATCGAGAAGACTGACTTCAGCGTTTCTGGTGAAGCTGGAATGACAACTGGATTCACCTCCGTAAGTTCTGAAAATGTTTCTTCAAAAAATGCGAACGGCATAGGTTGACGACATACCAAATTTGTACTTAAGCTTTTTTAGACTTTGACAGACATGTGTTGTAATTGTAATTGCAATGAAATTTTCATGTAACTGCAATTGCATTTAATTACATTTGAGCTCAGAGTGAAATTCACCCACGTGAAATGTTTTCATACACACAACTCTAAATCATTTTAGACACATATAGTTGTTGAGCACCTAACACCTTTTATATCAACCGTTTTCTTCGCAGTTTTTGATGCGCTCTAGCCAAGTCTGTCTCGTCCAATTCCAAATAGTCCAAATCGTTCAAATAGATGATGGAGGTTAAGATATTGAGCAAGTCTCATCTGTGAAAGATTTAGGCGTAGTCCTCCAAAATCATGGAAGGTTCAATAAGCACATCCGGTTGAAGGTGGGTAAAACTTTTCTAACATGTGGTTGGATATATTGCACGTTTAAGTCCAGAGATAGTGTCACGATACTAACTCTGTACAAGTCGATTGTTAAGGCACAGCTTGAATATGTTTCACCCATTTAGGCGGCAATGAGTTCAGCAAGTTTGCAAAGGGTCGAACAAGTCCAAAGATGTTTCAGTAGGATAGTCACAGGAATGAGAGAGCCCTCGTATTGGGACTAA
>NC_081443.1:11362565-11424782 GCF_007210705.1 Tigriopus californicus
ACTAAAAAGTTGGGACTGTGCAGTGCTCAGAGAAGGTACGAAAGGTATGTGATACTGTACGTCTTCAAAAGCATCCATGCATGAGTTTTGTCTCAACCCAGGATTTAGGGTCAATTCTAGTGAACGAAGAGGTTAAATGTGCGTTTTGAGAGCACCTTCAAGCCCTTGAGATATAATATTCGTACGGAATGCGTACGCCTTGTTGATCCGGTTGCATCTTTCAAGTCAGACTTGGAGAAATGTTTAGATAGCAACATTACACTTTTTTGGGAATTGGTTGTTCACGGGCTTTTCTAACCGCTACAAGAAATGTAATCCCAACTAATATTCAAATAAAAGGCTATAATTCATCAATTTATTACCTTTCAATCTATATATGATATTTGGTCTACCAACGAATTTGAGTTGGCAGACCGAGCTAGTCCTTGAATGTAGGGTTGATCTGGTAAAGTATCTAAAAATTGGTCTAAGTCTCATTTGAAAGATGCAACCGGATCAACAAAGCCTAGGTATTCCCTACGAATATTAGAGGGAAGCAAATTGAACAATGAGGGAGCCCGAGAAGGAAGAGAAGTGGATTTCATTGTTTGGGACTAGCCTGGATTCTCGAGGACTTGAAGGTGCTATCAAAACGCACATTAAGCCTACACGGTCACAAGAATTGACCCTAAATCCTGGGTTGGGACAAAGCTCATGGATGCTTTTGAAGACGTACAGTATCAGATACCTTTCGTACCTTCTCTGAACACTGTACAGTCCCAACTTTTTTGTCTCTTCCAATACGAGAGCTCTCTCATTCGTGTGATGTTCCAAGTGAAACATCTTTGGACTTGTTCGATCTTTTGCGAACCTGCTGAACTCGTTGAAGCCCAGATGGGTGAAGCATTTGGAAGATGTGGCTGAACAATCGACTTGAACAGAATTAGCATCATGATGCTATCTCTGGACTTAAACGTGCGATATATCCAACCACACATTTGAAAAGCTTTACCCATATTCAACTGGATATGCTCATCGAACTTTTTATCATCTTAGGGGACTACACCTTAATCTTTCATAGATGAGACCTGCTCAATATCTTTACCTTCATTATCTACAAGTGGAGTATTCAAAGGAGTTGACCCGAAGGTCAATTTCATTCTGTTCAGGGCCATATTTGTCTAAGTAACCCAGGAGTATATTCTTTCAAGGTCTTTTGCAAAGCTACTGGAATCCTAGCCATTCCTACCAGAAACTAACTTTGTATCGTAGGCATAAGAAGAGAGACTGGCAGTAATACTAAGCTTTAGAAGTGGGGCAACGAATTTTATAAAAAGGAGAGGCCCTAGGATGGAACCCTGGGGAAGACCTGATTTGGCATCATGAATGTCACTAAGGAATCCCTCAACCTAAACAATTTACTTCCTATCATTAATGAAGTTTCTCATCCAATTGAGAACCTTGCCTTAGATCCCAATGTCATGAAGTCTATTCAACAAAAGGCCATGATCTTCTTTATCAAAGGCCTTAGCAAAATCAAGATAGACAACATCAACTGGCGCGTGTCTTTCCAGTTCCTCAATGACTTGCTCTAGATGCTCAATCAGTTGGGTACTAAAATGTGCTCGGAACCCGTGCTGGCTAGGAGGAAGGACTTCATTGACATTAAGAAATTTAACTAGCTTGGACTTCATGATCTTCTCAAACACCTTTGCAATAGCCCCCTTACGCTGCACGAAATATGTTTTACGTTCTGTACTCCAGAGGGCGCTTTGTCACTCAGCCTCTACCAAATAAAGGGCCGAATGGGTCAATTCCTTGTTATTGAATTATGATGCGTTTGTGTTGTTTTTGGCTAATTCCATTAAAATCTTATTTTCAATTAGTACCTCGGGTCACATAATATCCGGAAAAGAAATTGAGTTCAAGGCAAGGCAACAGCAGTTTATCTTGCAATCTACCGTGCCACTTCCCGTTTTCTTTGGGCGGTGTGACGTTGCAAATAAGGGCCCTTATATTCGAAGTCAGAAAAATCGGCCTAAAGCTACTGAGGAGCGACTTATCTCTCCCTTTAGAAATTGGAACAACGTGAGCTAATTTTAGTGAAGATGGAAACTTGCCCTGACTGAAGATGCAACGCATCAAGTAACAGAAAACAGGGGCAATGACTAGTGAGCAAGTGAGCACCTCGTCAAAAAAAAGGTTGAAGGAACTAATTTAGTTTAAAAGTATTGGAATTCCCAAAGAACCAAGTGTTCCGAGGTGGTAACTGATTATTTGCTATGGCCTTCTTTGTGATATCAAAGTTTTTGTGTTTCAATGCTTAATGAAATGGAATAATCCAACCCAACCATGGCGCGTTTGGAGAGTTGTAAGATACAACAGCAATTGGGGGGGTTTGCTCATCAAGAAAGAGTTTTACGTTGTCATAGTTCGATACAATGGACCAAGGATTCAGTGAGATCAAACACTGCTCACCCCTTTGCTAGTTTTCCATGCATCCCAAATCCTCTATGCAGGTAACATTCTCCGCAAAATGTGTCCGAGTTGTCTTTGGAATCCGACATAATCGTACCAAGTGTGAGTTATCCCAAAATGATTCAAGTCCATTGTTCCTCTTTCTCCGCCGGTGCACTTGCCTCGTGCCTGAGAGATGAACACAAAAGTATTTGATAAGATCGTACGAATACTTGGATAGTCTCAAAGGCACAATGGAGCTAATGCCATTACGGCAATGTTTGAGCTAGATTTCCATTGTTGCTTAGACCGTCTATTCGTCGTTTCAATGTACTTGCAACCGGGTACAATAAGGGAGCCCATCACCAAATACATAATGAAATGAATGGTCAAAGGGTCAGACGGGGAGGGAGTGCACATACAATTGCTATCAAGTGTCTCTAAACCCGCCAGATTGATCGTCAATCCATTTTTAAATGCAAAAAGATCGATAATGTGAATGAAAGCCATGCTTGAAGAACTGGCCTTCGGCCGCACAGCCTCAAGCCAATAAGTTTTCACCGCCATGAGGTGGGGGAAAGCCTATGTTTTCAAGGGCCTGATCCTTGCAAGGCCTACACATGTATGACTTCAAAAATCCTTACCTATTGGTACAATGCACGGCTGAAAATGCCCTTTTTGTGTTTAAGCCTACTTCTGTATGGGTATTGCGTTTACCACTGTTTTCTTCTCTCATGAATATCAGTACCAGTCTCTGAACCAACCAAGAAAAGAAAAACAGATGATTTCTTAATTTTGTTAATGCTTTTTCAAAACGTGTTATAGAAAACCCAGTGTTGTGGATATGGAAGCAACGGAGAAGATACCAAAGGGTATGATTGTTTAGTTATTCCGGGTGCATTGAAACAAACAGACAAACAGGACCCAGCCCCAGGTTCTCAATTTTGTGGGGGATTGCTGACAACCATAAATGAAGGAACAGACGGCAAGACTGTATGCAGTAAGTGTTATAACATGAGTATAGAGATTGCAAAGCCGTGTCTTTACTGTCCGTTCCTTTTTAGCAAAACAGCGTCCTTTTCATGTCACTTTTCGCTCCGACCATTTTGAACACCCGGACGAGTCAGAAACGATGATCACCGCTGGATTCCGATTGGCCTATACTCAAAAAAGTTGTTAGACGTCATTTAAGAAAACTGTGCCGGTCTTTATAAAAGAAAACCGGATGCATAGTTTTTCAGATATTATATGCTCTTCATTTATTTAGTTTTCTTGAGCCTGATTGCTAGTTAATAAAAAGTATTCTCATATTACTTATTTGCCAATAAAAATCATCTTTAATAACAATCTCACATTCATGTTCCCAGTAATTTGGAGTCAATTTGCGAAATGTGGAGCAAGGACAACGATGTCATCTGATTGACAACTCAAAACGGAAAAGTTCAGAATCAAGAGCATTATGCCTCGTCTCGCACCATTATTGCCTTGTTGTCGTTTTTGACCTCAATGATTGCCCTCTGATCAAATTTCGGCCTTTCTGATTGCCCTCTCATCTCTTCATTATTTCCCGTATTGTCATAGTTAGCTGGCTTTTGATCGCTCTGTTGTCATTTATTTTGAATTTTGCTCAGAAAAACACGAGCAAATGAAGGGCGCATGAAGAGGTCAATAGGCAAATCAAAGAAATTCCTCGACTTTCGTTATGTAGTGGAGAGTGAGCAAAATGATATTGCTGTAATTGAAATTTCCACCAAGAAGCTTGAACTTGGCTAGCCAGGGATCGAACTAGCATTCACAAGTCGGAGAGCGGATGCTCTACCAATACGGTACCCCAACACACCTGTGTTTGGAAAGCAAAAAAAGATTAAAAACCGATAAATCAAGAGAATTGATGACAGACCCAAATTAATAACAACTGGAAAACCCATTTTGAAACCTACAAGATCGGCATATAACAGGCATTTGGAATAGTAACCTTTTCATATAAAAGAGTATTTTTACACCAGACAAAAATTCCATAGATCATTGGAATCTGGACAACAATGACGTCACCGACACTAATGCCAGATGGGAAGGATTTGAATTGCAAAACTTTACTTCAATACAAGATTTACTTACTTTAGACAACTCATAACCGATCCATCCTTTTTCATTTGCTGTTTCCTTTGTTTTATCCTGTTTTGCCTAACTCAAAAATGTAGAAGCTCTTGAGTTCATTTCCATCAAAAAAAAAATGGCTGAAGAAGCCATCTACATTAAAACTGTTGACATTCTTCATCCTATATAACTTCACTTGCTAAAAATGGCTGATATCACATACTCATTTGACTTCTGGAACATTTTAGTTTAACCACTTCGACATGGTTGCCTTCCTAAAATACAAGCTAAAAACCCAAAAAATATTAATACCACAACTACTACTATAGGGATGTGGGATGACCACGATTCTATCTCTGATTGTGTACCTTAAAAAAATGTCATTCTAGTACGAGTAATTTAAGATTCTCTGAAGTGCTTCAGGTCTGATATTTTTCGGTAAAAAAATAGTTTTGCTTTCAGCTGCAAGTGCCCTCATTGTTAAGAAAAGCTTACCATAACATCAAGTGAGAATGTCGCAGTTAACCAACTGACATCTTAAAGAATCTTAGAGCAAACAATATGGACACAACTATTTCCCAAGCATCATTACAGCTTATCTTATTTCCCCACAAAGAAGACGTATATTTTCCTTATGCGACGGGCGAGTACGCACTACGGTCGCCCACGGGGTCCAGCACCGCAAGACGAGGTGCAGAGGGCGGCCAAAGAACAGGTCGGCTGAGGAAGTGGCATCATGTTCGCGCCACGCCTTCCGCATCCAAAGCAAGACCCCGTGGAGCTCCTTGACCCACGCAAAACCAGTCAACTTGGCACGTAGTGCCGCCTTTATGACCCGGTGGGCCCTTTTCACCATGCCATTGGCCTGGGGGTCATAGGCTGTGGTAGTTGAGGCCTTGATGCCGAGTAGGTTGGGCAGGGATGCCCAAAGCCTGCCAGTGAACTGGGACTGGTCAGCGGCGTCTTTGAGAGGGATAGCCTCAACCCACCAGGTGAAACAGCCTACAATGGTGAATAGGTAGATGAACCCATCCGACACAGGCAGGGGTCCCACCAGGTCCACATGAAGTGACCCAAAACGCCTGTTGGGAGTTGGCCGGCAAGGCAGCAAGCCCCTTGTAGTTGACAGAGTCAACAAGGATGGCTGAGATCCCTTGGACGGGAAAGAGGACCATGGCAGAGGCGTTGCTGGAAGCTGCAGGTATCACAGGGTTAACAGGGAGCGTGCTGAATCCTCATGGTGAAGAAGGCCTTCCAGGTCGGCTGGCCTTGAGAGGACGTCAGCCACTATGTTGGCATTGCCTTCCACATGTCGAAGGTCGGAGGTAAACTCACTTACAAAGGCAAGATGGCGGGCTTGGCGGGTTAAAGACCGGAGCGCGGCGCTCAAGATGGCGGACGTGAGTGGCTTGTGGTCTGTGTTGATATAGAAGAGGCGGCCCTTAACAAGGTGGCGAAAAGGCTTCACTGAATGATGTACAGCAGTCAATTCCTGGTTAAAATCGCATTACTTGCGCTCAGCACTTTGAGAAAAACCCAATAAGACGGCACTTACCGTCGGCACCCAACTGGGCAAGCTTGGCGCCAATGGCATAGTGAGAGGCGTCCTCATGGAGTGGACCAAGATGCTGAGCCAACTGCGGCAAGAACCTACAATAGAAATTGATCATGCCCAAAAACTGTCGCACCTGCTTTTGGGTGGTGGGCATGGGCAAATCCCGGACTGCTGCAACTCGGTCCCCAAGGGAACGGGCGCTCACAGAGGACACGGAGTGGCCGAGGTAGACCACTTATTCCCCGCCAAAGCGGCATTTATCACGATTGATGGCATTGGCGGCTTTCTTGAAGCAAGTGAAAACGTCGTGAAGGTCATTCTCATGCCCATCAATAAAGCGGCTGGCAATGAGGACATCATCAATGTAGATGAACACAAAGAGGAGGTCACCAAGTACCTGGTCCATTAATTGCTGAAATGCCTGGGCCGCATTCTAAAGCCCAAAAGGCATTCGCAAAAACTCAAAAAGGTCAAATGGGGTGATAATGGCTGTCTTTTGGATCTCATCCTCTGCAATGGGGATCTGGTGGAAAGTTTCACTAGATCTACCACGGGGAAGACCATTCATACTTATTGGTAAAGTTCAGTGCCCTTTAGTCCCAGCAATGGCGCCATGAGTGGTCCGCCTTTGGGACTATATGGAGGGGAATGGGTGACGAGAATCTCCGGATGATGCCAAGGCGCTCCTCCATCTTTTGAAACTCAGCCTTGGCCATGGTTAACCTTTCGCCGTCAAGGCGGTGGGCATGAGCATGCACAAGCAGTCCCCAGGTTGGTATGTGATGTTCGACGCCATGGGCCATGGTGGTGGCAACAAACTTGGGGTCGAGCAAGGTGGGGAGCTCACTTGGAACCCGGAGAAAACGTGGGTCATCAACACCTGGAGCTTTGAATCCAGCGACATTGGCGTTGAGGCCGGTCTTGGGGGCGTCACCAAAAAAATCTGCTCCAAGAATGGGCTGAGCAATCTCAGCCACGTGAAACTCGTGTTCAAATGTCTTGCCGCCAAACTTGAGGAGGAGAATCAGCATACCAAAGGTAACAATGGCCAAACCGTTGGCAACGGTCAAGGGTGGGGTCCTCGTCCTTCATTGGTCGGACCCCGAGGCATGGAAAACCGACACATCGGCACCACAGCCCATAAGAAATTAAGCACCAGAACGGCGACACGTCACTGAAAAAGTTTGTTTCACAAGACCTCTGAGAAGGTGAGGCTCCTCCAACAGCATTGACTCCAGTCTTTTTTACGTTCAATGCAGTGACCCTTGACCTACAGGGGTTTGGCGTTAGTGATGAGGAAAAGATTGAATACGACAAAGGGCGCGTGGCCAGTTGTGGCCTTGACCGCGCCCCTTGGCGGTGTTTCCGTTTCCGTTTCCCTGCTGGTTGTTGCCGTTGCTGACATTGACCTTGTCCTGCCTTTGCCAGGCACAGTTCCGGCGGCATGTGTGGGTGTCACTGCCGTACCTGGCATGGACGTAGCAGAAATCCCGATGTGGCCCACCCTTGCGGACGCCTTTACCCTCCTCCCCCCCCCCTGCGTGAGAAACGACGCTGACCTCTTCAAGGTGGCGAGACACCAAGTACTCACAAAGAGCTAGAGAGTCTACATCAAAAAAGCTGGTGCCAGAGGGCTGGGAGTCACAGGCGTTGGACTCAAAAGATGACCCAATGCTAATTGTGCCCCTCCTGGCAATGTCGGACCCATTGGAATTTGGAATGGGAACGCCAGGGTATACGTACAGGTCAAACTTGAGCAATCGAGCATGCTTGAACGTGCTCAGCACGGATTTAGATCAGGCCGATCTTGCCTAACAAATCTTTTAGAACACCATGAACAAGTTTCAGCGGCAATGGATAAGGGGTGGGCGGTAGACACCGTCTACTTAGACCTGTCTCAGGCCTTCGATCGCGTGAACCATGAACTTCTAGTGCAAAAACTCATTAGGCTTGGCTTGTGTGGCTTGGTCGGAGCTTGGATTAAGGATTGGCTCTTGGACCGAAGTCAAAGGGTCATTCTTAATGGTATGTCATCATCGTGGTCCAAGTTATGCCTGGGTGTCCCTCAGAGGAGTGTGCTTGGCCCTCTTCTTTTTACAATTTTCGTGGGAGATCTGAGGGTTCCTAACGATCAGACGTCAGTCATTAAATTTGCCGATGATACAAAGTTAAGTCGAATCATCAGAGACGAGAGTGATCTTTAGGCACTAAAAAGGGATATTGATGAGTTTATGTGTTGGGCAAATGATAACTCCATGTTTTTCAATGCCTCCAAGACGAAGGTGATGCGCTTTGGCAAAGCAAATGTTCCTTTACTTTACGAAATGGAGAGTATACCATTGCAGTGTGTTTGTAGACACAAGGACCTTGGAGTGACCGTTGATTGTGAGCTCAAGTTTTCGGATCATTGTGCTCAGATTGCAGCTGAGGCGAGGAGAGTCTGTGGATCACTACGCCGAAAATTTACAACTAAGGACCCTAGGCTTCTCACCCGTCTCTTTATCACATATGTCAGGCCTCGTTTAGAGTCCTGCTCTCAGATTTGGAATCCCTGCCTGAAAACAGACATTCTCCTCATTGAATCGGTTCAGAGAAGGTTTACAAGATTTCTATGTCCAAATCTAAGTTACTCCAATCGGCTCCGGCATCTTGATATGGTTGGCTTGGATACCCGACGGCATCGCTTTGATGCGACTCTAATGTGGAAGATCTTGAATGGTGCGATGATCATTGAAAAGAAAATGATGCCCCGTTTTCTCGACCATCTGAGGGATGATGGAGTCGCCAAAACAAGAAGAGCTGAGGTCCTATACCTCAGACGACCACCCTTTCGGACTCGACCTAGAGAAAGTTCTTTCTTTGTTTGGAGTATTCCAATCTGGAACTCTCTTATGTTCTACACACAAGTCGGAAACCTACGAGTTTTGCGGGAATTATTGCCCAAAGAAATATCAGATGACAACTAGTGACTGGTGAAAGGAAATGTACTCTGGCTTGCTTCCTCTTCTTCATTTCCTTCATCTTCTTTTATACATCATTTTTCAATATTGATACATACCAATACTCTTTATACTCACCCATGGTGATTTGAGTGGTACCCACACTAAACATAGGTATCCTTAAGCCACTTCACCACGAGGGAGTAGCGGGTCTCACCATTGGGCACTGTGGGCAAGAACACGCCTTCAAGGAGGACGGGTTTCAATTCGGCAATGATATGGTTAGACAGAGCCTGCCGCATCTTCTTGAACTTGGTGCCGTCGGCCGTGGTACGGGGCACGTGGGACTCAGAGGAGTTTTCTACTTGCATGATCCACATGTCGATTTCGTCCTCCCAGAACGTCGGCGTGCGGTAGACGGCCTGGAAAGAGGCAGGGACTATCACCGTGCTATCCAAGGCACCGGGGTACGGCGGCACGGGCGGCAGTTGCCGCGGTGGTATGGGCGGTAAAAAAGGAGGTGGCCATGGACATGAATCTGGCCTCCATCTCTGACATGTCAACAGATTCCACTCTCTTTGCCATTTCTACAAGTGTTCTGCTCTTGAGACTCTCTGACTTCAGAAATTTAGCCCTGCTGGCAATTTGGGCGTCGGCGCTGGGAGAAAGGTCACAAGTGTCACAAATATCACTTTAGCGTCGTGGGAATATAGGCTGTAAGTAGAGAAATTGACCGAGCTTTATTCTGCAAAGCAACTCTCAAGAAACTAACAACAAAAAAACACAACTGACTCCTTTCCCCTTTTACCCACTCATCCCTCAAAGAGCAGGGGGGAAATTCGAATATGCCAGTCGCTACAGTCCTACACATTTGGGGAGTGTTGTTAAAAATCCAGACGGCACGGGCATATTCGTAAATGGGTAAGATGTACATTTAAAAGGTCCTCATCACAAGAGGAAGAGGAAGGGAGCGGAGGTTTAGATGAGGGAAGAGAAAACCTATTTTTGCGCGACTTGGTGTTCAACGTCCAAAGATTTGCAGATGACACTAAAACAGATGAAAATGTGACACCTAGGTATTTGAACTTGTTGACACGTTCACTAGTGTTCCCACAGAGGGAAAATTGGCAAGGCGGCAATCGCCCCTTGTGAAACACTAAGACCCTAGTTTTGGGTAAGGTTCATGACGAGATCGTTTTTCTTGGAGTACATCTGTAGGTCATCTAGCGCCGCTTGGAAATTTTTTCTTTGGAGTCTCCTAAAACGCAAGGATCGTCGGCACACATTATTAAGGGGACTCTCTTGTCCCCAAGGAAAACTCCCCCATCCGCAATTTGATCTTGGATGTCTCATGCTTTGCGTTTGGCTTTTCGTGAAACAGAGAGGAGAATGAGTTTGGTTCTCTGTAGAATGCTAAAGATGAGACGCAAGAAGGACATTAGTACCTCAAGGTCATGTAATTTACAAAACAGTTTCACCAGATTGATGAAATCAAAGGCCTTGCTCAAGTCAATGAAGGCTATGTACATTCGTTGTTTTGAGGTAAGGAGTTGGAGTCAAATGTCTCTACGGAGAGTTGTTGCCCCAGTGGTATTCTTGACTTGAGTGAAGCCAAATTGGAATCGTGGGATCAAAGCTTGCTCCTCTGCGAATTTTGTGAGCTTCTTGTTCAAAATGCTTGTGAGTGCTTTTTGGAACGGGTTTTGCACAGCAATTGTTCTGTAGCTATCCGGATCCAGACGTGGTCCTCGTTCATTCTTTCTTTGGAGCTCGCTGAGAACAGTCGCATATTTAGTTTGCTGCTTTTCTTATCTCCCTGGAATTTCGACCAAGGTGTGACTTCATCTGTTGCTCCTTGGTTATTGTGCACGTGTAGTGTTGGTGGTGTTCGTGTTTTTTTGTAAGGTTTGGTTTTTCATGGCTCTTTGGTGAGACGTAATTACTTACAAACCTAGTTAGTTTATTGCTCAGTTATGTATTTGTTTAGCTTTAGCAGTTTCTCTCTGATTCGTATTGTAGTATTTCTAGTTCCAAATCGTTATGCGCGGTTCTTTACTTTGATTTTATTGGTCCTTGACAGTTAGAATTTATTGTTCGTTAGTGTATTGATTTCATTTTGTGTTAGATCAGTTTGTTGAGTTTATTTCTGTGTTTTTGTGTTCTTTTCCTACCTTACATATGCTCTTGATTCCTTGCTTTTCCTTGTCCCTTACTTCTTGTTTATTGTGATTTGCTTCGTTGTCCTACATCTCAGGACAAGATTGCATAGCCTTTTGTCTGTGTATGCGTATGTATTTCGGGCTGTTGTGATAGGAATAAAATAAACAGAGGTGTTGTAATCACAACGCCCAGCAACCTCTTAAGCCGATAGTCTGTTTTTAAGTTTTTTTAATGAGAAATATTGATGGTACTAAAATTGTCAGTGATAAATGAGATGGTAAAAATATGACAATTTATAAAAGTCTGGAGGTTCTAGATTAATGAAATTCTTGGAGCCGAATGGGTGAATTGAAAATAGCTGACCTTCCAGACCAACGCGTGTCGTATTTTCCAAAGGTGTCTGGCGGAGTCAAGACAAGGCTCTTCTTTAGTTTCCTTCTTTTTCTTTGTCTCTTGATTTTGCTGCTCATTGATAGTTCCTCTGCATTCATGATGGAAGCTATTTGTGGAAAAGTCAGAAAAGAGGCTAAACAATATTTGGACTTGATCTTAGCAGGAAAGGATCCTTCGGTAGTCAATAAACCGTTTATTACAGAGGCTTTAGGTGTTTGGGTCATTGAAACCAGGGTTCTGCTGGAAGAACAGGCTTACCCAGTAATTGAAAAGTCGTCAAAATTTTGCATAAAAAGGACCTGAAGATGCGAATAAAGATGCAAGAAAAACACAGCTAAGGCCAAAATCTACATTTTGCCAGGTTTCTAAATAGGGCCAAAATCTTCACTCTTTTCAGACGCACTTTGGGCCCGCTTGGACTTGGAATGAACGCAAATACTTCAGAACCAAATAAAGAATTCCAGTCCAAAAGCCTCGCAAGGAATGGGCAGTGGAGAACTTGCATTTGATGAGTGATTCCAAAAAACACACAACTGTGGTCCAATCCCTTTCTTCCTCAAAAGATCCTATTAAAGCAAACATTTTAAGCGGTATTGATCATGGACCAGTGTAGAGGTTAAAGAGGTGTCTCCACTTACAGTAGAGCAGGATAAGATAGTTTTGGAGAAAACAGTCTGTCCTGTTTATTGAAAGAAGCCATGTCCAGATGAAGGAAAAGCCTGTAAGTTTCACCACCCTAAATGGTGTCAATAACTTCTCAAGTTCGGCCTTGAGAAGTACAATACGAAGAAGGGATGTTAGGTAGATAGTCTATTTTATTACTCGTACTTGTGCCGTCAGTGCATGAGACTTAAGACGTGCTTTAATGTACGGTGTACCTACGTAGAAGGGACGCAAAGAAAGCCAAGAAATAGGATAGCTCAGTTTCGTAGTTTTAGAGCTGACCCTATTTCTAAACCTAATCCCACCCCACCCCCCTTCATTAACCCATTTAGCTTCCTCCCTCCCTCTCCTAACACCTCCCACCCTCTCTGCCACTTCCCTCCTCTTCCTTCAAATTCCCAATCCACCCCAATTCCTATACAAACTCTCCTCCCTAATATTTCTTGCCCCACCCCTATCCCCAAAATACGCTCCTATTCAAATTTAACTGCCCAACCCATTTCCCAAACCCAACCATCCCCATTAGCTTATGCTTTGCCTGCAGTAGAACGTTGCTTTGCTGATAAGCGGGATTTTTTTACGGTTGGAGAGGATGGTCCAAGATCTTGTGACCTTGGTCCATCAAAAGAGAGGCCCGTAAAGGGGCTATATTTGAACGTGCATTGTCTGATTTCTAAAAAGGACTGCACAAAAATCAAGATCTAAGAAGAACTAGCCGTTGAGAGAGCGATTTCATTCATCTCTATAACAGAAAATTGGCTTCTGCCAGGGGTCTTAGATGAAGAACTAACCAATGTTGGTTTCAACTTAATTCGTTGTGATTGGATACGCCCTAATAACCCCATATTCCCACATGGGGGTGTATGCCTATATGTCTTAGTTTGTCATACCCGAGGGCTTGATGCCTATTGTAACAATGTATAGTTGTTCAGTAAGCTCTTTTATGGCAGCTCTCCAATTCACTGGAAATGAGTTGGATAAGGCAATCTGCTCGAAGGCTTTCTTTGTAGGGAACTTTAATTTTCCGGCTAGCGTTGTAGAGTGGGAGGCTAGTCCCGATGGGTATATTCCCATTTCGAAATCGACATCTCAGTCGTTCGAAAAGCTGGATGAGTTTGCGATCTTGCGCAATTTGTCCCAGCATGTTGGTGTAGCCACCAGAGCAACTAACGTTCTGGACTTGGCCTTTTCCAATGACCCTGATCTGATCCAGTATATCCATGTGACACCTATTAATCTGTTAGATCATCATGTTTTCGAGATAGGGTCGACCATTACTCAAAAGCCGGCGCGCTCTAGAGTAAAACCGGCCAAAAAGGTCGGTCTGGCTAAGTACAAGTTCAAAGACGAGCATTGGCCCCAAAGTGCAGAAAGATTAGAAGAACTAGACCTGGTTTCAAATCTGAAATAGGAATCATCCATAGATGCAACCATTGTTCAATAAATTTCAGTTTTTGAGGAAGTTTGGACAAGGACAAAAACTCCAAAATATAGGAAGACTTTGCTCAAAAAGACTTGCATACTAGCAAAAAGGCTGAATAGAAGTTCCAATCCAGTAATGGTGGGTAGTCTCCAAAAAAAGTTGGACATTATTCAGGGTAAGATTAAGGCCTCCATCGCATATGACCAGTTCCAAACTGAGAGGATGGTGGTTCAGGAGATCAGGTCGAATCCGAAGGGATTTTTCTCTTATGCGAACTCTAAGAGAAAGATGAAACACCCTGTTGGGCCTTTTGAGGTTGATAGTGAAGCCATGGACAGTGCAGAGGTTATGGCTAACATGCTTGGAGATTAGTTCTCTAGTCTGATTTCAACCCCACTGAGTTTAGGAGCACAGCTCATTGTTCTAATTATGTGTCTGTTGAGATAGGTGATGATAGTCAAATTGAGCCATTAGATAATCTCATAGCTACATATCAAGAGCCTTTAGAGGCCATCAGGGACTTGAGGCTTTCAAGTTTTCCTGGTCCTGATGATGTGACATCTCAGTTTCTGATGAGATGCTCTCTGGTTCTCGCTCCTGTTTTCTCGTACTTGATGCGTTGCATCTTGGATCAGGGCAGGTTTCCATCCACACTAAAGTTTGCTCATGTTGTTCCAATTTTTAAAGGGGGAGACAAGCCGCTCCCCAGTGATTATAGGCCGATTTCTCTCACTTCGAATATTGCGAAGGTGTTTGAGAAGATCATGAAGTTCAAACTTGTTGAATTTCTTGATATTCATGAAGTCCTTCCTCCTAGCCAGCATGGGTTCCGAGCACATTTTAGCACGGTTACCCAACTGATTGATCATATTGAGCAGGTTATTGAGGAACTAGACAGCCATGAATCAGTCGATGTAGTTTATCTCGGCTTTGCCAAGGCCTTTGACAAGATAGATCATGGTCTTTTGTTGAATAGACTTCATGACATTGGGATCAAAGGCAAGGTTCTCAATTGGATAAGAAGCTTCATTAATGATAGGAAGCAAATTGTTTAAGTCGAGGGATTCCTTAGTGACATTCATGATGTCAAATCAGGTCTTCACCAGGGTTCCATCCTAGGGCCTCTCCTTTTTATAAAATTCGTTGCCCCACTTCTAAAGCTTAGTATTACTGCTAGTCTCTTTTCTTATGCTGACGAACCAAAGTTGGTTTCTGGTAGCAATGGCCAGGATTCCAGTAGCCTTGCAAAGGACCTTGAAAGAATGTACTCTTGTGTTACTGAGAGTAATATGGCCTTGAACAGAATAGAATTGACCTTCGGCCCTTGAATACTCCACTCGTAAATAATGGAGGTGAAGATATTGAGCAGGTCTCATTTATGAAAGATTTAGGTGTAGTCCTGCAAAATAATGGAGAGTTCGATGAGCATATCCAGTTGAAGATGGGTAAAGCTTTTCAAATGTGTGGTTAGGTGTATCGCACGGTTAAGTCCAGAGTGAGCATCACAATGCTAACTCTGTACATTGTTCAGCCACGTCTTGAATATGCTTCACCCATCTGGGCTCCAATGAGCTCAACAGGTTTGCAAAATGTCGAACAAGTCCAAAGATGTTTCACTAGGAACATCACAGGAATGAGAGAGCTCTCGTATTGGGAGAGACTAAAAAAGTTGGGACTGTACAATGTTCAGAGAAGGTACGAAAGGTATCTGATACTGTATGTTTTCAAAAGAATTCTTGAGCTTTGTCCCAACCCAGGATTTAGGGTCAATTCTAGTGACCGTAGAGGCTTAACGTGAGTTTTGAGAGCACCTTCAAGCCCTCGAGAATCCAGGCTAGTTAAAACAATGAAGTCCAACTCTCTTCCTTCTCGGGTTCCTTCATTGCTTAATTTGCTTCCCTCTAATATTCGTAGGGAATACGTAGGCCTTGTTGATCCGGTTGCATCTTTCAAATGAGACTTGGACCAATTTTTAGATAGCATTCCAGATCAACCCTACATTCAAGGACTAGCTTGGTCTGTCAACTCAAATTCGTTGGTAGACCAAATATAATGTGAAAGGATGAAAGGTAATAAATAGATGAATTATAACCTTTCATTTTAATAGTAGTGAGGATTACATTCCCTGTAGCGGTTAGAATAGCAAGTGAAAAAGCGGTCAGCGGACCCCTCGAATGGCGACGTGCGTTTTTACTCCTCCCACAAGAATCTTGTTTTAATGGTATTAGATAATTTAATTAGTGCCAAGTGTGATACCAGTGAGCGGGGCCACTTCCACGAACAGTGGCCCCATGAATCAGTTTCGTTGGTTGACCAAATATCACATATAAAGATTGAAAGGTAATAAATAGACGAATTATAACCTTTCATTTTAATAGCACTTGGGATTGCTTTACTTGTAACGGTTAGAAAAGCCCGTGAAAAACCAAACCAAAAAGAAATAAGGGAAATGGAGACTCGAGTTCAGCCAAAAAGATGGTAAGGCACAGACAAGACTGGTGTTAAAATGCAACTTAAAGCTTTCGAGACCTGATTTTCCAAACAATTCAATGTCACGGCGAGTATCCGCGGAGCCCACAAGCTTTACTTTTCTATGCGCAATGTCATTTCAACCTCAAATTCCGTAAACGAAGTCAAGAGAGAACGGTCATTTAGATCGTCCAAATGGGACAGGAAAAATAATGTTGTTGGATACCGCT
Source organism: Tigriopus californicus (assembly GCF_007210705.1). NCBI lineage: Eukaryota > Metazoa > Arthropoda > Copepoda > Harpacticoida > Harpacticidae > Tigriopus > Tigriopus californicus. The sequence continues at coordinate 11,378,931 of NC_081443.1, forward strand.
GACATAGCGAAAAAAAGTGAGTTCGCATCGAGTCCAAACATACGAGAGAACCCCGAAAAGAGCCCTTAGATTTCTTTTTAAGACGACCCACATTCCCCCAACTGCTTCTGCCAAGTAATCCTCCACTTGAGCAATGTTCCAGTCTTTCTCAGCTTGAACCAAAGCTTTGTGATATGTGGATCGAGTCAACGATTATTCCCTGTGTGAGGGGTGCCCATATTTTATCATTCTAAGGAGTGAAGTAGTATTCAGGTGCAGTTCCTTAACAAAGGGGCAAAACTAAGGTTTCGACATGTAGAAAATGTCTCTTCGCTGCGAAATTGGATGTTGAGCAGAAAAGCGTCTGACAGTGCTTCCGCAGTTATGTCAGAGGGTACAAGGTTTGGCAAGATTTCACTCACTTTATCTAAATGAACTTGTCCTTTTTTGTGCATGAATAACTTTGAAGTCATTTTACACTGAAATCGAGTAATGACACTAAAAGGTTTGTGAGAAACGACCAAATCATGCACCATCAATTCTTTGACAAAGGCCGGCTTTACACTAGGATGGAAGACCCAGATTGAATTCGGTTTGAGGATTGAAATTGGACTAGTGCTGAGGCGATTTGGGCAAAAGACTTGAGTCGAGCAAAGGACTCCAGTCTTTCACTGTACTCAAGTCGAACAAAAAGACTCATACACCAAAAATTCGCCCCAGCACCAGTTATTCTTCCATTCTCAAACCGGATTCAATCTCAATTTTCCATCTTAGTTTAAAGCCGCCCTAAGAGACCCTCAAAAGCAAGAACTAATTTTGTATCGTCAGTATAGGAACAGTGGAGCTATGAAGATAATGGAAAGGAGAGGACCTAAAAGGAAGCCCTAAGGAACACCCGACTTACATCATATGTTCATTTCTGAGGGGATCCTTCTGCCTTAACCAATTGCTTCCTAACACATATAAAACTGCTTAACCAATTGAGAACCTTGCCTTGGATATCAATGTCATGAAGTCTTTTCAACAAAAGGCCATGATCTACTATATCAAAGGCCTCGGTAAAATCAAGAGAGGCAACATCAACTGTTTCAATTCTCTCAAGTTCCTCAATAACATGCACTTTATGTTTAATCAGTTGGGTAACCGTGCTAAAATGTGCTCGGAACGCATGCTGGCTAGGAGGAAGAACTTCATGGATATAAAAAGATTCTTCAAATTTGAACTTCATGATCTCCTCAAACAAAATAAGGAATGATTACTACAAAATGAAATTTCGATGGAAATAGCTAGGCTAATCAAACAAAAGCCCAAATTCCTACCAACTCTCAGCCATCAGAACAGAGTTCTTACCAAAAAAGAAAGGAAGTCGAAAATTTCCTAAATTGCTTGGTCCTCGTTCGCATTTTTGATCTTAGTTTGCATTTTGCCTACCTAATATGTTGTGGTTGTGAAATTTTTCGATGGATCTTGTATTGTCATTACCCAAACAGCTCTAAATCACAAGAACAGGGTTCTTACCAAAATGAAAATGTGAATAAAAATTTGCGTATATGTAACTGGAATAAGAAGCATACCAGATAATTTTATAAATCGTGACACTTGGGCTCGAACTTGAGGCGACGGAAGGGTACCGCTTCACACTAAAGAACGAAGCTGCAAAAATTAAAAACATTAATGTTAAACCCCATGTCAGATATTTATACAATAAAAGATTAAAATTTTATGACATTTTATTGAAGGCAAGGGAATGCTCAAAATGATGAAAACACGTTGGGAATCAAGGCTTCAAAACTCAAAGAACGTATTCAAAATGAGTTATGGCCTTAATCAGATTTTTCATATCAAGAGACCGGCAAACGTGCTCACATTTGTCGACATTGCCTTTATCTTAGGGCAGCTTTACACTACGATGGAAAATCAGGATTGAATCCGGTTTGAGGATGGAAGTAGGACTAGTGCTGGGGCAAGTTTTTCGCAATATGAGTCTTTTTGTTCGACTATAGAACATTGAAATGTCCTACCTACAGTACATTCTCAAACCAGATTCAACCTCAGGTTTACATCTTAGTGTATAGCCGCCCTTAGTTTAGTTTCTAGTTGGATGGACCCAACCATTAATGCTTTGAGGCATTTGTCTTTTTGCGTATAGTAGAACATATCAAGCCGTATGTACAATAAGAAATATATTGATATATTCATGAATACCAAGTAAAAAACAAACCCCAAACAAATTATGAAATTTTTTGGGGCCTAAATTTAACCCTTATTGAAAACCTTCGAATTATAGATGCTATTCTATCAATAGTCTACATAATATCTTTAATGTAAATTTAAACCTTCTCAGTCTGTAAATTTCAACGCAGTCCCAAAATATCCTTGGAAATACCATAACGGAAATTGAAAAGTTTTGCCCACTCAACCCCCCCCCGTCTCCGTTACTATAAATATTTCAGGTCATCTACAGTTTTAAAACCGATGTTTCCGGAATTTCAATCTGTAAAAGTTTGCTTCTCGTGAGAGGTTAATATCAATAGGCAAAAACTCTGTTACATTTGACGTTGGTCATCTTACGGTACTCGTTTTCTAGACTTTAAAAGCCACATCTGGAAAATCATGGTTATCGCTTTCCTTAATGGAGGAACGACATAGCAGATGTTTCGAAATACTCGTAGAATTTAAATTGCCAAAAAGCTGGTAAGAATGTGAGGAAATGATAAAAAATCAAACGACAACATATGAGATTTGAAAAACGGTTATACCTGAAGGCCTCAGACTTAGGCAGATCAGTTGGGTTAAAATTTAGTCATTAGTAGGGCGAAAAGGCTGGAAATATCTACCGGACTAATCGACCCTGAATTTCAAGGGTCTGTAAATGAGCATACGTACTTACTTTCAAGAAATTTACCAACGATCAAGTCGTCCAATTATATATTCTTTAAAAATACATTCAATTGCTGTAGACTTCATTTTGAAGTTAGATGTCGTGGAGCGGCTTCTCTGGCAACGAAATTAGAACTCGGAGAGATTAATTCTGTTCTCGACCAATCTAGAAAAGCGAGAATTTAGTAGGGTTGACGTTATTTTCTGGAAGGGGTTAGTATCTGCAGGGCCTCAAATTGAGCCCCACACCACACCTCCCATTTCGCGTCAAACCCACCTGATAGAAATTTCTGGGCATCTTGAGGGTGACTGAATCCGAGTTAGGATAAAAAAGTTGGCCAGTGGAGGGATGCACAGTAACTGGCCTGGGATGAATATTATCTGAAATGAAGTAATGGTCAAACACATGGGCACCCTTTCACTTTCAATCCAGAGACAATTACTCAAAAAAGCCAAAAAAAGAATGCCAGGACTGAAGCAAGGAGTAAAAGCTTGTTGGAATCGTTCTTAAATATTAGAAAAAGAAGATTTTACGAATAAAACATTTATTAACATTTTTGGGCACCATTCTCTGCCAGGTTTTTTCGGCAAACTGGTTTCTGTTAACTTCTCATCCACGCATAATAGGAATGAGCTAACAATTAGAGCAATCATGTGTTTTGCAGTCTATTTAGGATTTTTTACCCTTGATCAACTTTTTAACCCATGAACAGCTTGGGTTCACTTTTTAAACTGACCAAACGATGTTACTATACGTTTTCAAAAAAATTATACAAAATAGACTCTATAAGTGCCAAGTTGAAAATCAATCTATGAGATTGGGGTTTGTTGGCATTAAAAAACGTCACACAACAAATTTCAGGTGCCTAGGCCAACCAGTTCATATTCTAGGGCCATGTCCATTTTGGGCCAAACCACTTGGCCAGCGGTGTTTGAACAGCCATAACTTTGGCTGTAATTATCCAATTGAAATGAATTTTATATCAAAATACTCCTGGGATAATGGCTTTTTGATAAAATTGGATTCAACAAATGTACCAATTGAAATTCGGCGTGTAATGGCCTTATTTATCCTTTGACCTTTGACCTTTCCAAAAGCATAGTCCGGATTTTCTCAATTTTTGGCGTTTGGATAGTTCTATGTATATTCTTTATATGTTGCAAAAACAAAAATGGGATCTCCATGGGTTCAGATTTGGTAAAGACTTTTGTGAGCGTAGGTCATCTATTTTCCCATCTTAGAGGCGATATCACGCTACCTTTTGGAGTGATGAAGTCCTGAAACTGCCGCTAAAATCGGCTCTCAAGTAGGTTAGAGAGTAAATATCCATATTTGTTCCGTACGAACTGAACTGAACTGAACTGAAGTTTTCTTTCAATGCTTTTATCAATGTAGGCATGCAATTCGGGTCACATTTCAACAATTCCTCTTGCGACGTGCTTGGTCCGGCCACCAAATCTAACTTCTTTTTCTCATAGTCTTCAGCTTTACTTCTTTTTCCTGGCATGTACCAAAATTTTTTTTCGTTTATCAAAAGGGCTCTCACCTATCAACAAAAGCGACTTGTTCAACAAGTCAAGCTCGACATCCCTCACAAATGCTTTTGAGTCGTCAGTGTTGGCTAGAAAGGCATGGAAGGGAAACCAATACTCCGATGATTTTGATGACAATTTGTCCTCATTCTTTTGTTCAGGGGTTAATTGTGACTATCTCTTTCGGCACAAAGAGCACAGTTTATCATGTTCCGATGACTTCCCTTGAAACTGTTGCAGAATGCTATTGGTATCATTCCTCAAGTCTTTTAATTGCTTTGATTTGTGGACCTCAAATGGATCACGGCAATGCATTTGGTCGAATCAATTTGTGTTTGTTTACCTTGTTATTGCTCATTTTCATTGAACAATGGGCAGACGTAAGCGCGATTGAACAATCAGCCAATTGAAACGACAACACCAAACAGGTTAACGACTTTTCCGTAACACTTAACTACTGTAATCATGCAGGAGAGCTTAAGAATTATTATGATATCAATATCTCCAAAGATGAGATCTAAAGCTAAGCAAATAATTGCAAAATAAAATTCATCTCAATTGGATAATTACATCCGGAGTTATGGCTGTTCAAACACCGCTGGCCAAGTGGTTTGGCCCAAAATGGACATGGCCATATTATAGGCCATATTGATCCCATGGGGCTGAAATTTTTGTTGCAAATCTACTTTAGCCTAGACATTGACCGTGTGAAATTTCATTACATTCTGAGACAAAGTGCCGTGAGGGTGTATCCACTTGACTTGGAATGCCCCTCCTCTCCTTTTCATTATCTTCATTGCTCCGCTTCAGAAGCTTGGCAGTAGTAATGTCAGTATCTCTTCTTATGCTGATGATACAAAACTGGCAGTTGGTAGGAATGGTCATTATATAGAATTCCGGTTGTCTGGTAGAGGTCCTAGACCAAATCTGCTCCTGGGTTGCTGCGAGTAACATGGCACTGCATGGAATGAAATTTCGCTCAATGACCTTCAGGTCGACGCCATTAGACACTCCACTATTAGATGATGAAGGTAAGGATATTGAGCAGGTCTCATCCATGAAAGATTTAGGTGTAGTCCTCCAAAATAATGGAAAGTTCGATGAGCATATCCAGTTGAAAGTTGGTAAAGCTTTTCAAACATGTGGTTGGATATATCGTACGTTTAAGTCCAGAAATAGTATCACGATGCTAACTCTATACAAGCCGATTGTCCAGCCGCATCTTGAATATGCCTCTCCCATTTGGGCTCCAATGAGTTCAGCAGGTTTGCAAAAGCTCCAGCAGGTCCAAAGATGTTTTACTAGGAACATTGAGGATATGAGAGAGCTCTCGCACTGGGAGAGGTTAGAAAGGTTGGGGTTGTACAGTATTCAGAGAAGGTACGAAAGGTATCTAATATTGTACGTTTTCAAAAGCATTCATGAGCTATGTCCCAACCCAGGATTTAGTGTCAATTCTAGTGACCGTAGAAGCTTAACGTGTGTTTTGAGAGCACCTTCAAGCCCTCGAGAATCCAGGCTAGTTAAAACAATGAAGTTCATTCCTTCTTTCTTGGGCTCCTTCATTGTTTAATTTGCTGCCCTCAAATATTCGTAGGGCTTAAGTAGGCGTTGATCCACTAGCAGGATTTAAGTCAGACTTGGACAAGTTTTTGACTAAAATTCCGGATCAGCCTTATATTCAAGGATTAGCCAGATCAGCCAATTATAATTCGTTGGTCGGTCAAATAACATATATAAATAAAAGTCAAGTAAAATGAATAATTTTCTCGTCTTGAACTGCTGGGATTCCAATCCCGGTAGCGGTAAGGAAGTCCGCAAAAAAATTGCTATGCATCGAATGTTGCCTAATGCAGATGTCATATGCTGATTAAAATGGTCTTAAGCAAAAGACTTTTCGCTCTTTACATCATTTGGAGAGAGGTATTTTAGTCCATCCTGACGGATTATTAGGTTTTATTGACGAAACCACGATTTTCTCCACAATGAACACCACCCGTCGCCAAAGCATAACCGTGATACTGTTGAAAATTTCCTTTTATGAACGTATTTGAACACGTTAGTGTAATGGAATCCATTCCGTCATATTTTTATTCTTTTCGCAGCTTCTGATAAACGTTGCTTTGCCTTCAATGCGGCCTATTGCACATTTGGATGAGGGTCATTCTAAAGAGTAATTAGTCTCCTAATCTTTATGTATGAATTTTCCGTGGTAAGCACACGTAAATGTTTACTAGCTTTAAAGCAAAGACCGACAAAGCAGCTATATCTAAATAATAAAATCTAAAATTAATGCACCCTGTGCTGCACACTGCACCGAATATTGCTCATAGATGCGATAACCAAAAGTTTTGTGGGTGTTCGTGCTGATATAATCTAAGATTTTGTTGAAGCATCTTCGGAAAATATTCCACCTCTCTTGGCGATTGCCTTGGTGGCGAATGCGTTCTCGCTCCCGATACAAATTCCAGCTTCTCCGCCTCAACCGAACGACAGGAACTGGATCATTGAGAGTGAGCCGGGCTGGAGTGGGGCTCGGTTCTTAAGCAAACATTGGGGAACTCCTTGATGCTCATGACGTATCTTAAGACGAGGATGCGGAGGAACGAAATGAGAGCGAGAGAGCCAGAGAACTCGCCGAAGGGAATCTGTCGATCTGTCTCGGCGGAAAGAGCGGGGAAAGAAAAGAGATCACATCTTGAACTCGTTGGCTCACACCTTGGTAATAGTCCAAAGGGTGCTTTGAGGCATCTTGGTGTTCCTCCACCTCTTCTTCCTTCACCTCGTCCGTCTTCTTGGCTGAGTTCAAAAGTTTGCACTTCTATCTTGATTAGCCTCTCATAGTGACAGATTGCTCCACAGGGAGCCTCAGAGCTTTAAATCCAGCCGTCTTAGGTAGAAAAAATATCACTTGTTGAAAATCAACCTGGACGAGCGTTGGGCGGAAAGTTCTGCATATTGGATAGTGAGTGTGATGTGAGGGCGGATCGCTCAAGATCTCTTTCAAGGGAGGGATCGCTTTCCAAGAATGTAGAGACCAGCTGTTGACAAGATTGTGCTCAAGTTTTTCAATCGAACTCGTTTAGGCCCAAAGTGAGAAAGAGGAAGAAGGTGCGAAAAATGGCTTCCACGACTTCCAGGGGTATGGATAGTTCAAATCCTGGTGCCGACCAAGGCACTCTGACCTCTTGTGCTCCAGGCCCAAGGGCTTCTCGTGTGCCCAATTCAGATTCGAATAGTACCTGGTCCATTTCGAATCAAGTGGGAGATTTGGATCTCCAGGGTCCGGCCACCGCCGGGGACAAGACTGATATCAATAGCCTTCATGACGGTAAGACACTCTTAAGCAGACATTTTAGTGTCGTCAAAATCAGTTGAGACCAACCATTATAAGAAAATTGTTGCAGCAGTAATCATGATATGTGTCAAACTAATATAGTTAGAAATTGGGATTTATATCTGCAAATTTTGCTTGATAACTTTTAAATTCTGTGCCACTGAAGTATTAGATAGATAGTCTCCTCCTTCGTTCTTTCGTGATTAGTTCAAACCTCCACTTAATCATAGTATCACTCCAAGTTACGAGACACATACATAAGGACTAATTTCGATGATAAATATGGCACATTTGAGTTGATGAGTAGTGTTGGGCAACTTTTTGGTGGAAGCAAAGTTGGCATCCTTTTGAAGCCCAGACAAACTCATGGAGAACAGGTTACGCCACACCTTTGAAACTGAAAGGTTCTGTATTGGTGGTTCTGCCCTCCTTCAAATATCATGAAACCGAAAAATCTTCAAGATTCATAATTAAATACGAAACTCGCTTAAAACATTCCCTCATCCTTTGGTCCTGAAATTTGATAATCTAGAAGGCCAGGTTTAAGTTTACAGAGACATTGATAGCATTTTATCAGGACAAGATTTGACTGATTCAATTTTTATCCCAGCTCAAAATTTGTTATCCCGCTGAAGCCATTATGAAACGCTAAACTGGAACAAGAAGTCACCGCCACACTAAAAATAATGATTTTCAAGTTTGAAAGGACTTGGGTTGAGCAGTATCGAAAATTATTTGGGGAGGAGGCGTGGTGAAGTGATTAGCGCAGGTCCGTTAGGCATGGTCCCTGTTCGATTCTCCTCCTCGATCGTTTTCAAGGAAAAATTGAGTCATTAACCACGCTAATGGCGGAGAACCAAACTGAAACGGACTATTGCGTTGTGTATCGGAGCTACATATGGACGAAGGTGATAGCTTGCTTCTCTGGTCAGGCGAGGTTCAACCCTCCGACCCTAGTATCCAAATTATTTTTAAAAAAACGTTCACTCCATCCCTATTTACCCCATACTCGAGTTACTGCTTGCATCATCACTCTTTTTGCTTCAGATATTTCTTCAAATTAACAGGTCTGGAAAATGATCCTCCAGCCACTCAACCTACCAATTGCCATTAGTTTTATTCAGTGATATTATTATTTAGATTATTTAGATCATCTTCATTTTCAATTATTAGGATTGAAACCCGAACCAGAGCCCTGGGACGGGGTTGCCACCAAATCAGCCAAACCAAATTCTTCGGGTCAGAGCAACTCTGAGTTTCTTTTCATTAAGTAGTCGCAAAGTAAGAAAATGAGATAGTTGCAATTAAAGGAAAGCCGTTATTGTAGCACTTCTTTCTAAAGTGGTTGGTTCCAATGTTATATCGTTTTGTTAATAAGTAGCTTATATCCTTGATCATTTAAAGCCCGAAGATTCAAATTACATGTGGCCATTACTGCATAACTTTGACTACCTTTCTTGAGTTCCCTTTAGCAGGTTTTGGGTCAAATTTGATCTTTTGATCATGAGAAGAGTTAATTTTGAGAAGGTTAATGGTTGAGGCATCACAAAATATCTCTTCGGTTGTAATTCCATTTATTTGGATGCCCGTAGATCATTCATGAATGCAAATAACTAATAAATGAGTGCTATATCAACATCTCTACATCTAAATGAATGCTCCTTCAGAGAGCGAGATTTAAATAAAAAACACTGTAAATGACGAAATTAGGACCTTTTCAAGTTGGCTATCGAGGCTGCTTTTGTTAAAAAACCACTTGTGTCTTTTTAATGAAATGATGCATCACATGATATTATATTTTCAACTGCGATTCTCGTTTTGCAAATTATTGGTAAATCATCTCCTTTCTCCTTGGTTACTAATGAGAATTATTAACTAAGATAACGATGGTATAGGAATCAGCGATACTTCCAGCCAAACAGAAGTTCATTTGGGTGTACTCTTGATTCGCCAAATTTGCGCTATTTGCGACCATAATAACTACAAGGGCACCCTAAAGATAGCATTGCACTTGCTTCTTGATCCTAACTTTTGGCTCTACGTAACATACGAGATGGATGTAAAAAAACGTCTATGAAACCTTTGAGAGATTCCAAAGATAGCAGTGATAAAATGTTAGAATGAGCAAAGAAATCATTTCGTCGTCTTTGCCTTCAAAAAGCATATCATCCATCAAATCGTGAATGAGTAGGGAGGAGGGAGGCATGATCGTATGGTTGGCGCAATTTCTTGGCATTAAAGAGATACAAGGTTCGATCCTCCTTCCAGACCTTTTTCAAAGAATCCACACTCACAAACGGAGAACCATATCGAAACGGATATGGTTCGTGACTATTGGACATTTCGAATGATATCATGATTGGCAAAACTCAGCCCTCCGACCCTAGAATGCAATAATAAAAATTTAAATGTCTGAATAAAATGACGAAGAAATAATAAGAACTAACACTAGCTGAAGTTTTTGAAGGTCGACAAACGGGCAGAAATGCTTTTTTGTATATTCTCTAATCCTTTGGCTGCTTTTTTGACATTTGGACTGGCAACATTTTTCCTTGAAAATTAATTGGACGGTCAAAAGCAACACACACCCTCATGTTAAAAGTGGTACGTTGATATATCAACTTTATCCACCACCGGTGTGGGGAACGAAATCAATACTTTTGGTGGTTAAAGGCGTCGGGATTGTCCGCTTTTCCCCGCACAAGTTGAGCCTAACTTTTGGGTCAATCGGATGCGCGGACCAGATAATCAAAACTCGTTTTAACCAACCTTACGTGGCCAAGTTAACCCCAGGTCAAGGGTTATATCTTTAAACAGCCGGATGTCTTAGAAATGTGGTCTGGAATGCCCTTGGTTCATACTTGATTATGACAGTTTTAAAGCAGATTTGGACCAGAGATGTCCCTAATGCCTATTGCTGCAATAAAGCAAATCTGTAATGGTAAGAATGACCAAGACACACTATCAACTCTATAAGAACTTTTCAAAGTCGGAAATATGAAGGAAGAAAGAGCTGATAAAGGACCGTCTGAGCGAGGAAGCATCTGATTAGAAGGTAACGCATTGCTCAAACGTCTTCGAGGTTTTGTAGAGCTTTCCCCTCCAGGCCTGACGGCCTCCATGGCCTTACAAACGCACAAAAAATGCCCTTGGGTCACCACAGCCGAGGTTCGAACCTCGCCTAGCCAGTAAAGTCTGTCAGCCAACATATCAATCGAAACAACGGTCCGATCCGCAAATTCCTGTCCAGTTTTGGTAAGACGGGTTCTCCTTCGAAGTTTATGAATTAGTGCGATTTCTGTATGTCTTGATATTGCAAAAGAAAATCTACCTTAGGGGTTAAAATACAAAAAGTGACCAAATCTTAAACCTTTCCCACGTAAACGTTCGTAGAAAGGTCGAAAAAGCGACATTACAATAGAGTATTGAACTGACCACTACACACACCCCACATGTTCTTTGTTTTCGAAACGAACTTGATTGGTTGCCTCTTATTAGTGCAACAATTACTATCTAATCTGTCTCCAATCAGCAGATCCCTTCTGCCTCTGTTTTGCCTAAACGATATCAAGGTCATCAGAAAAAATCTTGTCAGTAGATTTTAAGCTTTATAATTGAGGTTTGACAAACTGTTTCATTAATGACTTCGTTTTCAAAAAAGGGATTGGAAAGGTCATTTCTATGGCATTCAAACGGTTTTGCAACAAGTAAAAAACTGTCGTCAAGTGGCCCTGATTGAAAATATCGCGTTGTGATTGAAATTCGATTGGATCTCGAACAAGTCACTAAGTTCACACAAGAAATCACATCACGGGTCATTTGCGGAAATTAACAACAAAACGAGTGTCGTGACCGAGGGTTTGTTTCGCCCAAACACATTTGGACCCTGTTGGACGCTAATCCAAGGTACAGTGTGCTTCTTAAAAGGATAAGGAGTGGAAGGAGGCGAAGAATGTTCGACCTCACACGAATATTCATAAATTAAGTCCGTACATTCCTTAATGTCTCACTAGTATGTGCTCTATGCATCATTGACTTGGAAATTCAAGTCCACCGCGTGATTTACATGTTCCTGCCTCTTCGATCCACAGATCGGATCCAAGGAGAACCGTAGATGAGGACAGAAGCATCCCTGACATTATCCTTGATTAGCACACTTTAAACAATGACCTAATGAAGATCCCGCAACTTTCTACTCTGTATTACTCCCATCTGACGATTTATAAGCCTTATTTCAAAGCTGAATTTTCCCATTCCATATTTTCAGCGTATTGTTTGTTCCCCAGAAAATTTGTAACTAGAGAATAATTGCCGTGGCATGCATACATCTGTGGATTTCTGAGTGTGTTCCTAAAGTGTTTGGGAGTCAAGGAGACAGATAACTGAACATGAATCAGCCAGACCCACGACTACTATTGTACGTACCCTCTCCATTGACTCACTCATTGACTCTCTTGAGTCCAGAAGGGCGATGCTCAATGCACGATATATGCAGGGTTGGAGAAGAGACGGATGACGTCGTCATCCTCAATGAGCTCCGACACCCTCAAAAAATGATTCGAATACCATTCAAACACTTCCATTTCCCCCCGGTTTTCATCTTCAAATTCACATCAAGGTTTGCTTAAGTATCTCAAAGTAAATAGACTCGAGATCTTGAACGGCTTTTGGAAACCCTATTCGTGGATCACTTTGGAGATTGTTTATTGAGACGATATTGTGATTGGGGGAAAAGGACCGGGGAACGACTGACGCTTGAGGTCCAGGTGAGGTCATAAATTGAGGTTGGAATGCTTTCTTGAGCTAACACGACTACATTGTCAACCACAAGTCAACTTGAGGCCACTCACATTATTGTCATTCCATTCCAATTGGCCAATATCGATCCTAAGAACAGACCTCATTCCAGCTCGAAAAACACGAGCCAGAGCCATTTGTTCCAATATCAGGAACATTGTTCCCCGTGTCAAACTCACAAGTGCAAAAAATAGCTGAGGATTTTGCATAGCAATGGAGTATCTGGTTTTGTTGTACAAAAGAGAAGTATCTAAAACTGTCGTGTGATTCTAATATATCTACAAGATATCAATCAGTTTGTTCGAAAAATAAACTTTCATGTCAAACCTCAATGAGCATTTTTCAAATTATACTCGCCCAAAAATCTGATCAGTTTTGCAACCAACGTCATATACAAACTAATGGTTGCTGTTGCGAGGGCTTTCAATGTTTTCGGCTAGATATTCAACGTATTATTTGCGACCCGTCATCTTGCTAGTTCTTCAATCAGCTGGAGTGATAACTAGACATATTTCTCGCTCAATCGAGCAAATTTAGAGCACGAACACCACCACCACCACACTCCACCCCTACCCCCCATGACCAATGACCCGAGGTGATATTTTTGCTACCCTCACTTAATCATGTGATCTCAAATTCCGGTCAATGATCCAAAATGAAAACTTAAGAGCAATGACTCTAAACGAGACCCCAGAACAGCCACCGACGTTAAATGCCGTCAGTGAGATCACCTTTTTCACGGGAATGACCGAAATATGGCCTGCTTGTTAGTCGTTTTCGGATGTCGCCATGGACGAACAGAGTTGCGGAATTTGAAACATGAGAAATTGACACTTGGAAGCCTCTGATTAGATCACTTTCAGGGTGGGATGAGAGAGAGCAGAGAGAATCCGTGCTCAAAAAGTTGCTCATCTTGAACGTGAATATGTATCGATTTTCCAGGCAAAGTAAGTGGATGTCCCGGAAAAAGATCGAATCAAGGGAAATATGACGTAAAATGAACTGACAAATCCATGTGATGGATGAATTCGAAGACTCGTCAAAACAGGGATTAATGCTAAGAAAACTTCACCCTCGACTAATGAAAGTTCCATACCACTTTTAAGTCATAAATGGGCTCAATGACATGGGCGAACCTTTATATCGTAAATGTGAAAAGATAGATAGCAAAAGCTTGTAATAAATAAAAAAGTAAACTTATTGCCCTTGTATTCTGTATTAACCTACGAATCTCTTTAAATAAGCCAAAATCTAGCAGGCATGACCAAGGATGGAACACGCAACCAAGTGATTAATCGTCTTTTGTCAAGCCAAGAAAATATGCCAATCTGTGAGAAAAAAAAATTCCCTCATTTTTTCCAGAACTCCGGGACCAGAGAGCCTGCAGCGAATCCCCCACGTCATCAACGCATCAAACCTCTTGCCACGCCCACTCCGCCACGCCCAATCAGAGCCACTTGGGGAATGAGAACCATTCCAGCAGCAATCATGCGGCAGTCAGTGACGAGAACGGAAGTTCCCCAGCCAAATCCAAAGAATCCACACCCAGAAAGCCGCTCCATTCCCGATTGATCTCAGCTCAGGTCCAATTGGAGATGAAGCCTTTGTGGGACGAGTTCCATGAGTTGGGAACGGAGATGATCGTCACCAAAGCTGGAAGGTAGGCAATTTTTTTGCATGCGTAAGTGACTTCTAAAGGACCGATGTGGCTATTGAGAGCAAATTTGAGAGGTACAGCTTTCTGAAAGGAAGTGCTCGAGGTTGAAAAAGAAGCTTGATTGAAGTTCTACCCCCGAAGGCAGAAGACAATCAAGATGCATTCTTGAATATGAGACAAGTCGAAATGTTGTACTCCTTTGTTTCAATGGCCAAGGTCTGTAGATCTGGCTACACGACGGTGCTTGTCTTTCACCAAAGCATCTTGTATCACTCACTTCTTTTTTCGGTTCGTTTTCGTCTTTCCCCGATTTTCCTCACATTCAGCCAGTCCACGACTAATACTAATACTAATACTCCTCCTCCTATTGCATTCCCACTTCAATCTCCAGACGGATGTTTCCGACATTTCAAGTCCGATTATTCGCTATGGACCCCATGGAGGAGTATATACTGCTCATGGACTTTGTCCCTGTTGATGACAAGCGATATCGCTACGCATTTCATACCTCAAATTGGGTTGTGGCAGGCAAAGCCGACCCAAACTCGCCTCCCAGGTAATTGACAACCTATACCACGCCCAATCCTGTCATGAACCATCTGGAACATGTCCTGCTTTTCTGCATTCTAGAATACATGTTCATCCAGACTCTCCAGCTCCTGGTGCTCATTGGATGAAGCAAGTGGTGAGCTTTGATAAACTCAAGTTGACCAATCACCAATTGGACGACAATGGACACGTGAGGGCAAATCCAGTGAAGCTTAAAAACACGAAATATTTTTTGGGATTTTTCTTTATAGATTATATTAAATTCCATGCACCGATATCAACCCCGACTCCATGTGATCTATAACAATCCGAAGGGCAAAGACGCCAGTCTGACTGAAAACTTCAAGACTTTCTCATTTAAAGAGACACAATTCACAGCTGTAACTGCCTATCAAAATCACCGAGTAAGTCAAACGGAATCAGACAAAGAGAGACAAGTCAAACATTCGATGAGTTCCTCAACCTCGTTCTCCTTCTTCTCCTCCCCCTATGAATTTAGAGGACAATTTTCCAGTATTTGGTTGTTTATCATTCCCTATTGCTTGCCTAGAAACATTAGTGTCAATGAAATTAATGGACTCCCTCTCGTCTGCTCGGATTTTGACCAAGATTTGTTTTCACTTTTGCCCCGTCGTCTTATCTGGAGAACGGCGGACAAAAGTTGATTTTTCTGGCAGCGACTCTTGGAACTCATACTCCACAGATCCACACGTTTCAACTAAACTCATTCACACTATTAAGAAGCATGTCCGTCCCGTCATCAAATCCCACAGTTATTCATCTACTGATGCATATAAAGAGTCCGTGGATGTTCCATTGTATTGTACCAGGGTCGATGGGGGAAGCCACTAATTCACGTCTCTCTGGGAAGAAGAATAGATAACGAGTGAAAGAAGGGACGGGATGTTCCGCATATGTGACAATGGGAGTAACCAAAGGAATAACTCAATTATGAACCTACGTTTTCCCAGCCAAATGATTCAAAGCCGTTTTAGTGAATGCAAGGCCTTATGCATTTAGAATAACATAGAAAAACTCACTTAGGATTGGCCCAGCTGGATGGAAAGAGCGATACTTTCTTTGGACTGGATGTTGGCGTCGAAGCGCGTGCATGCGGTTCTTCAAAGACGTCCGAACTCAGCACGACTTTGCAATTCTTCAATTGGACCCCTAACTTGGCCTCAATGTTTATGGATCCTCTGCTGTTTCAGCTCCCAACTGAGCTCTTCAGAGGTGGTCACAATTAGAGTGAAGATCTACTTCCGGCCCAAGTGTCAGCTTTTAACACGTTGGGCGCACCTTGCTCCTACCTTCAAAAATAGCTTTTTGCTTCCTTCACTGAAATCAAGATTGATTCTGTGCTAAGCAAGGTCGAAGTATAGGAAACTTGACACTGATCGTTTATGGAAAAATAGAGAATTAGATGTCTCCAGAGCCCATGATCAATGGCTTTGACACCAGATAAATAAATTTAGCGCTCTCGTTTTTGCAGTCGTTACTCTGTGGATTGACATAAATATTTACATAAACTTGTGGCTTTGAAGCAACTCTCACTCTCTCTCTGGCGCGTTTTCGCCTCATCGGCCATTTGAAACTCGTTTTCGATGAATCGTCTTAAAGACACATTATTTCATTGTAATGGGACGTCATTCATGTCAAAATCTCTTTTACAGATCACCCAATTGAAGATTGCGAGTAACCTATTTGCCAAAGGATTTCGCGATTGTGACCCCGAGGAATGGTAAGAAGACCGGCAAACCCCTCATTCACGGCCATAATTCAAAGAATCGCTTGACAGTGGAATAACATTTGTGCTTCCAGCATTGCAGGCAATCCATCAGTCACAGCGGGGTCAAATCCTGGGCTTTCTGAAGCGATCGCCAAGCATCATCAGCACCGAAATCTCATGGGTTCCAACGCCACGAGTACTTGCAGTCACAGCGGACCGTCCTCGCGTCCAATCTCCTCCCCCGATCCCACCTCAACCGGCCTGAGCCAGGGCAAACGCGGTCGGAAATCCGAACACGAGCTTGGCGAAGAATCCGCAGAGGAAAGCGTTCTAATGGGAGAGAACGTCGGAAAGAGCGGCGGAGCAATTGGAGGGGGAGGCTCAATAGAGCATTCATGTGTTGGCGGTAGCAGCGACGGGAAAGGTGGTGAGAGACAAATGCTTTCCTTTACTTGTTTTCCTTCCCCACGATCCAGGGTGACACATTGACAGTGAAAAAGATTTCGTGACAGCTATTCGAGCTAAAACTTTAGCCCCGGGACGCGTGACAATGGTAGTTGATAGTATTGACCATATTGGCATGTAATTGTTTTGTGGAATGATACCGAATACTGATCTTGAGATGTATGTACATCTGTGACGCAGAAGACACAAAGGTCTAATATCATTCATAGGAAACAGGCGCATTCTTTTGAACAGTTTTTTGGGGCAAAGTAAATGTCAAAACAAGTTTAACGTGAGACAAGACATGGATTTATTTGCCCTGGAGCCAGACAATAGCCTTCAAACTTCAAGGCTGTTTTGTGGACATTCATTCCTGTCTTGAACGCATTTTTATGGAATTTCAGGTCAAAATCTTACCACAACCTCTGGACTATTGTCAAATCAAGGGATTTATGATAATAGCAATCCGCTGAATTATGAAAATCCAATTTTGTATCAACAGATGGGACAAAAGCCATTTGGAAACCACTTAAATACCTCAACTGTGGCGATGAGCAGAGGTAAAATACATTTCTGTTCAACACACATTTACTGTCATTTAAATTATAGCTTATAGATTCAAAATGCACGAAATTCTGGTTGTTGACGTGATTCAACATCTTGATTTGATATTCTAAAGTAGACTTAATAGGTACAATAATTCCGCCCTGCAAATATCACTAAACAGTAATCCATGTGGTTTCAGGTTGAACCTAAATCAACCTTGGTTTTTGAACTTGCTTTTAAGCTACAGAATCCAATGTGACAAATGTGTAAAATCAGGTTTTGCAAATACCATTAAATTAGTTTCCATGACAACCGAAAAAATGAACTCAATATGCCTCAAAACAAATTCGTTTTACCAATACACTTATCATATGATCATCATAAAACAACCATACAGGTGGTCAACATTAAGATGACCATGTCGGCTTTGTTACATTATAATCCTATTTCAGGGTTTGCATCCCTACCCGCAAATCAAGTGCATCACGGCACCATGAGTGGCTGCAGTCAGACCCACGGGTCAACAGCATCACTGTCTCCAGGGAGTAACTTGTTACCACATCAACTACAAGGAATGGACTATGGGGCAGATTTTTCGTCCTATGGGCCAATGTATCACAATAATTCCAGTGCAGGCCATGGCTTCAAGTCTCGATCTAGTCCTTATCAACGTCCAACTGAGGGTAACATGGTGGGCTCTCATCATCAAGGATCCCAAAACCACTTTTTCAATCCGGGATTAAATCATGGTCAGGGTGGCCACAATGCCATAATTGGAGCCAATTTCTATGGAAGACCAACTATGTTCGACTACGCTTCAAATATGCAAAGATGACGTTGGATCAAATAGATAAAATATTTCTACGCTAAATACCATCATCAGCATTTTTTCTCAAACCTATTGATTTGTGAATAATGACTACCCAACTGCTCATTCACAAAGGCTCATAATCAACATTATGTGGGTTCTTCACATAAGAGGTGGAACAGTTGTGGCCCATTAAAGTTGTAAATGATTTAGGCAAGTTTTTAGGAAAAGGAACATCAGCGTGATGCCGAAAGCTACATTCTTGGATACAGTCAAGCTGACCTCTCCTCTCATCTCGAAGGAGATCAAATAAATAGATATTTGTTAACCTATGAAGGCGGGGGTTTATGGCCAAGATTCGGCCGAGTGAGCTTAGATATCTCGGCAACTTGTGAACGTCATAACCAGTATTATATATGTATTCCATCCATATGAAATAGCTCTTTCATAATTGCAATTTTTTTAACTTGCTCTATATCAAATGTTGGAACTCTGTTATGTCTGACTAATGAACTTTTCTCCTTTAAAATCAGACACATCATGACTTGTTTTCATGGTATATGGAGTAAATGACCATGAGATGGAAAACTTAAAAAAACTCAATTTTCTTAAAAAAATGTTTGGTTGTACATTTGCTACGCTCTGATATTATTGCTTTTCTGTTGCTGAACTCAGATTGATCTTTATCACGAAATATTAGGGATGTGCGAGATGCTAATCAGTAGGGCCGGCCAAAACTTGCAGATAGATATGCTTTTTATTGGCACTAAATTTGCACAAAAATTTGCAAATAAACTTTCCAAATCATACGTGTCAACTCGTTCTGGGAGTCTGTAAGTGCTATTTTTACCTACCATATCAGACAACATCAACAACAGAAAAAGAAAAATTGTGTCATAATATCTGCCAGCACCTTAATTTGAGGGTGTTCTCCCTAGGTAGCAGATTCTTGCCTCGTCCATGGTGCCTCCTGCCCTAATCAGTAGGGATTAGAAATAAAATTCTTTTTGAGGGCCAAACAATCACTAACAAATTATTTTGAAACATGGTATAACTTTGAAAAAAAAATCTCAAACTCAAAGATATATGCCTGATTAAAAGCAAAAAAGACACATAAAAAGAAAACGATAAAAGAGATAACATTCATTCAGGACTATCACATAAAAAGTTGCGGAAAATATCAAAGTCTAGAAACCTAAGATCACAAGGTCAGAAAAGTGATTCAGTGCCTCGGCATGAGGCCAACGATTCTATGAGCGCACATGGGGTTGACCCTGATGTAGTGATACCGCTCTGTGTTGAAATGACTGAATTACCATCAGTAACTTCGTTTTATCACTTTACCAGATAATAGTTTCAGAGAAAGCATTTTGTTATTTTCTCATCCATACTGAAACGGACTTAATGGTCGAAAAAAATGATTTTAATAATGAATTTTTTGAACAAAAAATGCCACCAAAGCTTGAACATTTCTACGAAACGTACCACCGGCCTTTCGTTGCTTCAAAAATGTGATATCTACATAGAAAGGCAGTCAACAAAATATCTGGAATCAATGAAGTGTAAATGATATTGCTCTTTAACAAACAATGTCCTCTTGGGAGATTGACCACTTGTCAAAAGTAGGTATAATCGTTTCGTCATATTTATTGTTTGACTAAATAAACTCAGATTATATAAAGTGGTTCCTTTTTTCATATTTCAAAATGCATGGCATGTAATTTGAAAATCTTGAGGCATTTTAGAAGTCCTATGATACTTTTTACATGAACACGCTTGCTTGCTATTCTGCTGCAAGATTGTAGTTCTCTAATTTACACATTATTCCTACTTGCCTTTTGAAAAGCTCAAGCTTTTCCTAAAAAGGCAAATAGAACCTCAATACTTCTATTTTATTTTTACATTATTCCTATACTATACACGAGACCCGAAGTAAAACATCATCATCATCACTTCATACACAAAAGGACAAGAAAACACATTTGCATTTTAGCCCACGTCTTTTCACCATGAGAGACAGCTAAAATAAAGCATCCAGATAAACCAAATTCGATTTAGAAACCTGTATGGTTTTGGGTTATTAATTTGGGCGTCCAAGTTAGGATACAACTTTAAGGCCTTTTGATTTCAAAGACTTTGAAATAATGAAATATATAGAAACCTTTGGTAATTTTTTTTGAGGACTTCCTTACCGCTACTGGGATTGGAATCCCTGTAGTTCAAGACGAAAAAAATATTCATTTTGCTTAAAGTTTTTTTGATATTTCATTTCATCGACCTGCGAATAAAATTGGCTGATCCGGCTAGCCCTTGAATAAAGGGTTGACCAGGAATTTTACTCAAAAACTTGTCCAAGTCTGATTTAAAACCTATTGCTGGATCAACACCTAAATACTCCCGACGAGTATTTGAGTATTTGATTGTTTTGCCGACAATGTCAAATTTGCCTGGAGTGAGCTTCAACCAGGAAATGATCTTTTTTAGTTTGGACGCATGTACTTTTGCGTGATGATTTAACTCTTTCTTTTGCAATGTTTGGTAAAAGTGGGATTCTAATGGTGCGGCTACATGACACATATTTAATCGCATTGGTTCGACAAAGTAACGATTCACGACACACAGACAAATCCTTCTCTTGTTTACACGTCCTAATAGTGCAGTTACACGCCAACCAATTTCCCAAAATGTGTCGATAACACTGCGCTTCACAGCGCAACTCTGGGGTCACAGTCTCACAGTTTTGGAGACTTAGAGTATATGCTCCAACTTTCTGTGAACTGCGAGAGACTTTGTCGCTTCGTCGTCGGAAGAATCGCTCCAAGCACGGTAGAGCGTGACCAAACCGAGAGAATTTCAACGAACAAAAGAGCAAGTTGGCTTTTTTAATTGGGGTCGAATTTGTCAGTCAACAGCTTCCTTTTTACAAGGCTGGCTGATGATGAGAAGATAATCTAAGTAGGAGAAATTTTAACCATGATACCCTCATTTTTAAATCGTTGAAAAGGTTCAGTAGACGGATACAAGAAATTAAAGGATTTTGAATACTATTTGCCAATATTAAGAATTGCCAAAATTGTGTCTCCTTTAGGAATATTCAATTTGACAATCCACGGGGTCTGGAGGGCCACTGGGAATATCTATGTCTATGGACCTTTGAAAAACAATAGTAATTCAAAATCAACCTAAAGCTTGTTTATTATCAAAATGCATCGATTTTTCTTCGTCGAACTCTAAACCCCTTCTCACATTTTCCGATAGTTAGTTGCCGCAAGAAATGGAGAGCTGCAAAGTCGGAAATTTCCAAAAAGTATTTTGAAAAATACATGCCCAAAAACAGAAAAATACGCATGTATTGACCATCAAGCTATCCCTCGTTGATTATCTCCATATTGAATTGTATTTTGGCTCGTAAGATAAAAATCACAGGTGATAATTATGTACCAAAAAAGTGCTAATTTCTTTCTCTGTTAAGTCGACAAATGAAATAAGGCGATTCTCAATATACCAAGGACCCTCATTGTCACTGTGTTACTTGACTCAAAAACATTCATTTATGCACGACTACCTCCAAAACCTTGGCAAAAAATCTCAGTCGAAGCAGAAGAATGGCTAAAATCCTCTTATCGGATCTTTTTGCAAATGTATTGCTCCCGGATTACCATCACCCCGGATCCTTGACTTTTTTGGCGCTATTTTGAAGGTTCAAACTTGTGACAGTTTTGTTAGTCAGCCCAATGCTCAACGTTAACTATTCGACAAAGTTCTATTTTCGTTCAATCTAATAGAGAGCGGTAGCGAAATTCAATCAACCAGTAACATTCGAATTTAGTAAATGTGAACGTTGCTCCTAAGATTGACCTATTGCGCGTAGACAGTTTAAAAGTGCATGATCATCGTTCATTGTTTGGTATTCACTGATGGACATCTCCATAGAATTGACATCAAACTGAACTTTGTTCGATGGAAAGGGTTTTTGCTGTAGTTGCGTGAAAGTGTGACGATGCCAAGTGCAAGTAATCCCAAAATATTCACCTCAACCATAGAATGCATCGTCTAACGGAGTAATTTTCCGTAGTACCATGAACCTTTTGCCATTTTTGGGCAAATTTAGCAAAAAAAAACAAACGAGCCTCAACAAATTTCAGTTATACAGCGTTAAATGTCAAAGATATCTTCAAACTTGACCGTCGACACCTTCTACTGCCCGTTTATAAAAGCCATCGAAAGTAAATGGAGGAGACGAATCTTCAGAGATGGTGTTGAACAGTTCGTGAAAATAGCAATGATATGCGTTATAGCATGGCCAAATCTCTTTAGGCCATTACTGTGGGTGTTGGTCCATTTGATGTATCTAGGTATAACACCAGTTGATGAAGAGGCATAATTACCTGAAACGAACGCAGCTTACAAGACATGATTGAATGGATGTATCATAATGTGGAAAAGCTTGATGAATTGCTGACGCAATGAATCATTTCTTGACGATGTCGTATCAAACATTGACAATCTGAAGGATGGCTTTGAATTCGAATGTGCCCGTTTGACAAGACTGTTGAAATACACGCTATGCGATAATAATTCAATAGCATTTTTATAGGGTCTTTTGATATAAAAAGATGAAAAATAAGTTACAAGTCAGCCTTGACTCACTGCGTGTCCAGAATACCACTCTAGGGAAAGCAATACGACAACGAATTCTGAACAGTCGCAAGTACAAACAAATCGAAGAATTTCACGCACCAAAAAAAGGATTCCACTGAATTTCACCAACACATTTAAACTCTCCAAGTTCGAGTCGAGTGGTTGAACTCAAGTAAAAGTCATTTCGACTTCAGTAACCTTTATCTAACCTCCAATCAAAAGATACTGAATCCCCAAGTGAGAATGCTAAATTATTCTGCATATTTACCCCAAAATGGGATAGGGTTCATTTGAATTTTTTCTTAGACATTCTAATACATTTCAAGAATCTTGGCTAGTTCTTAAGATGCAACTATACAATAACATGCAATGCATTGCAGTTATGGTCTTTTCCAAACAGGCATCAATCCACATTTTCGGGTGAAAATGTCCGTTATTTTGATCTTTAAAAGTGGACTCCCATGGTTTCATAATTCAATTCATAGTTTAGGCGCACTGCAATCATATCTTGTATTCTCTGAAGCTTGTCAAAAAAGGTTAGGGCTGAACTTTCATATCCCGGTGCATCCCGGGAATTGTGGTTTATGATTAATGTCCTGCTTTCCTTTGCACAACTCTGCAGATTTATCCGAAAGTCTGCGTTTAACTTAAGAGTACTGCAACTAAGATCTTTATCAAAACATTTTCAATTGCAATTCAATTTCCCAAAAATTTGGCATATTGTGCATATTGGTTTATGCAATTATCTCAATCAAAAGATGATCTTTGACCCATCAATTTAGGAACTCATTGAACAAACAATACAGGTTTGAAAAAAGAAGCCGTCTCCCCACGAAAAACACAACAACTTACCCTATGATCAAACTTTACCAAATGCAGTTTAAACCCTTTTGAAAAGACCACGCGTGCAATGACAAACACTTCGACTCTAGTTCAGTATAAAACCACAAGCGTTTCAAAGAAATTCTATCAGATCATCATGGCTCGTCTTTCAGTAAGCATTGAAGTTTTCCTAAATAGGTTATCCACACTAACAAAAACTCTTTTTCCAGGCATGCTTCATTTATTTGTTCGTGGCAAATGTGCTGTTCTCTCAGAGCCAGGCAAATCCTGGTTGGAAGAAACGCACTGCCGAACCTGAAGCTTTAGCCAGTGCTGAAAGATGGCAAAAAAGATCTGCAGATGCACTTCCCGGTGGGGGCTGGGGCAAACGATCTGCTGAAGCCGCTCCTGGTGGAGGTTGGGGCAAACGATCTGCTGAGGCTTCTCCCGGTGGAGGCTGGGGCAAACGATCTGCTGAAGCCGCTCCTGGTGGAGGCTGGGGCAAACGATCTGCTGAGGCCGCTCCCGGTGGAGGCTGGGGCAAACGATCTGCTGAGGCCGCTCCCGGTGGAGGCTGGGGCAAACGATCTGCTGAAGCCGCTCCCGGTGGAGGCTGGGGCAAACGATCTGCTGAAGCCGCTCCCGGTGGAGGCTGGGGCAAACGATCTGCTGAAGCCGCTCCCGGTGGAGGCTGGGGCAAACGATCTGCTGAAGCCGCTCCCGGTGGAGGCTGGGGCAAACGATCTGCTGAAGCCGCTCCCGGTGGAGGCTGGGGCAAACGATCTGCTGAAGCCGCTCCCGGTGGAGGCTGGGGCAAACGATCTGCTGAAGCCGCTCCCGGTGGAGGCTGGGGCAAACGATCTGCTGAAGCCGCTCCCGGTGGAGGCTGGGGCAAACGATCTGCTGAAGCCGCTCCCGGTGGAGGCTGGGGCAAACGATCTGCTGAGGCCGCTCCCGGTGGAGGCTGGGGCAAACGATCTGCTGAGGCCGCTCCCGGTGGAGGCTGGGGCAAACGATCTGCTGAAGCCGCTCCCGGTGGAGGCTGGGGCAAACGATCTGCTGAAGCCGCTCCCGGTGGAGGCTGGGGCAAACGATCTGCTGAGGCCGCTCCCGGTGGAGGCTGGGGCAAACGATCTGCTGAGGCCGCTCCCGGTGGAGGCTGGGGCAAACGATCTGCTGAGGCCGCTCCCGGTGGAGGCTGGGGCAAATAGATGGATCTAGTCAAGATTTTATTGTTCCTCTGTCTTAGTCAATGCGATTGTTTTCTTCATTTGTCCTTTGCATCGCCATAAAAAATATAGCCGTATTTTTGCATTTTTTTGCTTTTTTTGTTTCTCTCACTTGTGAGTACCATCAATCAACTTTATATCATTTTGGTAATAGGCATAGAATTAGTCTTTTATCGAATCAGGTTAAATACCGAGTTGCCACTGTCCCATATATGTCCCAGACATCTATACTTATTGTCCCGTCCCGTGATGAAGAGTGTCCGTGTTCAGAGGTTCCGTGGTTTTCAATACATGAAATCGAAGACGTTGAATTTGGGAATAGCTGTTGCTTTTCCGTTTCCATCCACATTGTACCAACAAACAAAAAAAGTTACACTCGTTACAGTTTGCATCCTTTCATATCTTTCACTTAACTGGCTCCTGGCGGCTCAAGACCCGCAGAGAATCGGTTACATGGTCCTTCGAACCGGATGAAACCAGTATATATTCAATTCAAATCAACCTACAAATATCTGTGGCGGACCACCCCGGGATCGTCAGAACGGTAAATCCATCATGTCAACGCCAGTTGAGGATCATCCCGACATGAAGCCCAATCAAGTCCGCCAGAAGGCACTTAAATCCCGCAAGGGACTCAAGGCCGCTTTTACTCGGATCTCAAGAAGCCTGGAGGAAGAAATCCAAGATATTCGTGATATGGAAGCAACCGACAATCTGAGAATGTTTGCCATCAGAGCATTGCCTCAATTCTTACAAGATTTGGAGCTTAAGTTTGCTAAGCTCGATGACTGCCAACAATCCATCCTTAGCCACGTTGAGGAGAGTGTGGATGATCAAGATCCCGAGTCAACGGCCATTGATCCTCATTGTAAGACGTTGATTAAGTTGCGCCGTGAAGTTGCCGTTCTTGCTCATGATAATTTCACAAATACAACCGTATCGGATGAAAGTGTCAGCCACGACGGGGTAGTGGATCCTCAACTTGCATCCGTCATGGGTTTGCATTATGATGTCACCAAAGATGTACGACCTTTCAACGGCGAAAATGCACTAGCATTTCCAACGTTTCGTTCCCAATGGAACCAAGCGGAATCTAGACTCAAAAGTATTGGACGTGGGCAAGTGGAGCTTTTACAAGAACTCAAGAGAGTACTCAAAGATCAAGCACTGGAATTGGTAATGTACCTTCCAGAAGTTGAAAGCAATTATGACAGAGCCCTTGATCAAAACTCTCGAGTCTATGACGATCCGGGCTTACAAGTCAAGTCCATTATTGGTCTTTTGATTGATATTCCCATTTTGGAAGACACCAAGTCTTCTCTTCTCAAAAGCTACTCTTCCATGAATCAAATTTTGCATAGCTTAGACGAGCTCAATCTGACCTGCGAGAACATGAGCACCATTCTCTTCATTGCCCTTTGTGAACGAAAATTGAGCCCGAATACGCTTCAAGTTTGGAAAAGGCATGTTCAATTAATCCAAAGCTGATCCCGGGTTAGCTTTAGGTGCGGAAATCTCGCGGGAGAGTTTCATAGAGTTCCTTCTCAAGCAAGTCAAGATGGCATCCGACGATTCTTCTGTTAAAGCTAGGAATACCCCTAAGTCATTCAAGGGCCAAGCTCCAGCGACCTTTCTCACCTCTCAAAGCAGTGCCTGTGTTTTCTATCACAAGACTGGACATAAGGCCGCCTCGTGCTTTAAAATGCATGAAATGAAATATGACAAAGTAGAAGACATCCGCAGATCTCAGAAACTATGCACTAGATGCCTTGAGCCGTACTCTTTAGATCATCAGAAGACGTGTGAAGGTCCAAAAAAAATTGCTCCATCCAAGGATGTCCTAGGCCCACCAAACATTGCAAATGAACCCATGACTGTGACTGGTGATGGCATCGACTAATATTTCAAAATCAGGATTGCCAGAAAGCTAGGAAAGTCAAAGCACCACCCTGTCCATCGTAAGGTAAAAGGTTGGCTTTGACCAAAAAGCAACCCTGGTTTGAGCGAAGAAAAATCAGGGTTACTTTTTGTGACTTACTATCAAGTTTCCGACGTTCCGCTACTGATGCCATATAACACTGAAAATGTAAATTGTTAGCCCTAGCTGCAACCTCCCGTAATTATTTATTTGATCCCATCAGTACCCATGACCCGACCTCTACTGCCATTCATGTCCATCAAAACACGAATAGCAATCACACCCCGCTCTATGATCAAAGACCATCTAATCCAACTAGTTTAGTGGCAAGAACTGATCATGTCGGACAAATCCGAGGAATTCTGCGAACCTGCCCTGGATTCATTAAGTCCCCATTCAGTGAAGACAAACTGAAAGTTCGGTTTCTGTTGGATGCCTCCGCCGAACAAAACCTGATCACACGTCAATGTGCCAAAACTCTTGGTCTAAACGGCCCAAGTCAGTACTATCTCCAGATCAATGTTGAGGGGGTTGGAAAATCAAAGAGGACACGTGAAAAGCATGTCCACTTTCACATTGAAGCGTTGGATGGAACGTTTGTCTCCGAGATTGTAGAGGCCACGACCATTGCAGAGATTGCCCAAGCGGTAAAGCCTGTCGCGTCCAACCCAAGGAAGTTCGATCACTTAAAGACAATTCCTTTCACGGAGGACTATCCATCATCAACATCGCTTTGTATTTACATTCTGATAGGTGAACCCTTGTTTACACATCTTTGCGTTGGGTCACCAACAGGGGCAATTCACGCACCAGCGGCTCAAAAAATAAAGTTGGGCTTGGTTCTTTGCGGAGCCCATCATCAAGCTTCAAATCAAAACCCGACTATCAACTCCACGGTACTAATCACTCTTCACCCATGGATCTTTGCAATTTTTGGGACCAGGAGCATTTGGGTATTACCCTTCAGGACGATACACTCACAGTTGAAGAACAAGAAGCTATGACATTCATGGGCAATGTCACGAAATATGACAAAGAATCTTTCAAGTGGAGTATTCAACCTTAATGGAAGGATGAACCCAGATGTCATTTCTGCAGTAACAATTTCAACCGAGTCAGAGGTGTTATGACAAGTTTGGAAAGAAGAACAAAACCAAATCATCGGCAATTGCTAAAGGAAGCTTACGCGCAAATGGAAGAGCACAATACTTCTGAAAGGGTTCAAAATGAAGATAAATATCCAAAAAGTGATCGATTTGTGTACTATCTTGAAACGCATCCAGTTTTTAAGGACAGTGCCCCAACAAAATGTCGGGTAGTTATGAATGCCTCAAGCAAAGATCCAATAACCAAAAAATCGCTCAATGATTTGTTGTATGCTGGACCCAACCTGCTGCCCAATAGAGCTGCAACTGCGATTCAGGATTGGAGAGGTTGCAATTAGCGCCGATATCACTAAAATGTTTCTGTCAATTGCTCTTCACGATGACCAAGATTCTCTTCGCTATTTGCGGAGACACTTCCGTACGGAAGAACAAGTAACGATTTTTCGAATGGTTGCTGTCACATTTGTTGTCAAATCATCACCATTTCAAGCGATTTGGTGCCTTCAACAAACTGCAGAAATCCATCAAGCGCTCTATCCAAACGTTGCGCAAGAAATTCAAATAATATCTATATGGATGATATTATAACAACGTCCAACAAAGAAGACGAAGCCAAAGTTCTGTTGCAAAACATCCTTAGCCTTTTGGCTCTCGACGGACTTCGTGAACACAAGTTTGCAAGCAACAAGGAGAATGTTCTGTTATATTCCCTATGGATTTTTTGGCCGTGTCCTTCGCACCATGCTGCCAGATGGTCGTCAGCACGGGGTCTTCCACAGAGCTGCTTTCGGCCTGGCCTGCCAAGAAGTAGCTGCAGCCGCATCCGGCCACTACGTGTTGGTGAGGCAGTTCATTTCAAAAACCCTCTAACGGGAAAATGGCGGAAAAATTGCATCAGTCCACAATCTCGGACGCTCATATGAAGTGGATACGCTCTCTGGTCTCGCCGCAATCGTCGGCTCCTCCGGCCAGCGCCCAATCAAGATTCTCGCGAGGCAGCAAATCCTGAAGCCCTACAAATGAATGAGGGCCCTCGAAGGAGTGGCCGCACGAAACGAAAAATAGCACGCTTCGCTCCATGATCCCCACCTGATGACGCATCGAAATCCGGCCACAATTATTCATTCAACTTTTCTTATGCTCGGCTTGTCTAGATATTTACGCTCTTTTGTTTCGGTCTTAGACACAACCGGATTTTACACCCTATTCTTTCGAAGGCGATCTGGGGGGAGGTGTTACATTCTTGGTTCTTATGATATCATGTTCCTATCCCCCAACCCATCCTCAGAAGCCAAAATAACCATTCTGGTACACGTACTCATTGTGTGAAGACATCTTGCTCTCCGTTACGTATCCAATAGAACATGTTCCAAATGAGCTGAATCCAACCAAGTGCTTGCAAGGGGTTATCCTAACGTTGGGACATCTGTGGAACACCATGGACGGCACCATTCAGCTTAATTTCTTCAAAGACGTCTCACCAAAACTCTCAGCCCGTCACTCAACAAAACGAACCGTTCTTGAGATTGCTGCAAGTACACACGACCCCCTAGGTTTGATTGGGCCTTTTACCTTGAAGGCAAAACACATTTTGCAACAGCTTTGGGTTTGTAAATTGGATTGGGATGAACCTCTCCCAGAACCTCAAAAAAGCGTGGAAACAATGGATTGATCAAATATCATGTCTTCAAGATCAATCCATTCCTCGTTGGATCAACACAGGCACTCACGCCCCTTCACTTCTCGCAATTTTCGGAGATGCTTCCCAACATGCTTATGGGGCAGCAGTGTACGTTGTTACGAGAACAAGAGAAAATACAGTTTCTTCGGTACTTTTGTTCAGTAAGTCTAGATCCGCACCTATCAAAACTCAACTTTCAATTGCTAGACTTGAGTTTTTGGGTGCTCTTTGTGCTGCTCGAATTAGATCCTTTGTTGCCAAAGCTATGGGCATACCTCCATCAAGATGCCATTTCTTCACTGACTCATTTCTTAATCTCTTACGAATTAAACAAGGACCCTCTAAATGGCGACAATGGGTCTGCAATCGTATCAAGGCCATTGTGGACATTGCACCCAGACATCAATGGCAATTTTGTCCAGGTCACTGCAATCCCGCAGGTCTCGTCTCTCAGGGAGAAAATATTAATGACCTTTTTGACAATTCGATGTGGTGGGAAGGACTCCGTGTTAAGGACCCCTTTTCATGAAGCATCCAATAGAATCTTAGCCCGATCCAATAACCTGTATTTGCGCCAAACAAATGTTAAACGAGGTCAAACTGGAAGAAATCAAGGTCATTCAACCATTTACTGTGATGCTCACTCACAAAGACGTACTCTTTGTGAACTTACTAGGGCGAAGTATTTCTTGGCTCATCCTCAGCCGCACCACTGGATGGATTTTGTGATTTTGTTCTTTACTCAAGGATTGGATTTACAACAAAACCACCCTTCAAATTCTCATTAAAACTCGAAATTCAAGGTCTGCATACCCACTCACAATCAACGAACCCCCACCAAGCAGAAGCATTTTGGCTACGACAATCACAAGCTCAAGCCTTTCCAAAGGAGCTGAAAACATTGAAAGCTCAAAACAAAATCAACAAACAATCTTCATTGGCTTGCCTTCGACCACTTCTTTCTGATGGCTTCATCTGTGTAGTGAATCCCGACTTCGGCTTGGCTCAAGCATTCGAGAAAAAGAGAAATTTCCCATCATCTTACCAAAACATTCAACAATTATCGAACTCTTTGTGTTGCACTTACATCGGCTGTGTCTGCATTGTGGAACTGAACAGTTATTGGTATGCCTCAAAGATCGATTTCATATTTTAGGAAATCGACGAGAAGTGAAGCGAATAGGTTTTTTATGTAAAGCTCCCAGATGCGGAAAAATCGTCCCTCTCAATCAAAGAATGGGAGTTCTCCCCCAGAGAGGTCTGATAACTCTATGGTCTGCTCTGAAACTGTAGGGCTGGATTTCTTTGGGCCTCTTCTAGTCAATCATCAGTGCCAGCACAGCGAATGTCCTCGCTCTGTTCAAGCCTCCAAGGTGTATGGATGTGTTTTCACATGTTTTACGTCCAGAGCGATTCATTTGGAACTTGCAACGGATTTATCTACAGAAACATTTCTGCTGGCATTCTGCCGATTCATGGTACGCCGGGGAATCCTGCGAGTTTGTTTTAGTGACAATGCAAAACATTTAAAAGTGAACAGAATTTATAAAACCATCAATTGGAATCAAGCCCAAGAATCTCCATCCAAATACAAGTCTGAATTTAAATTTTCTACATCAAGCGCCCCTTCTACATGCGGAGTAACCGAACGAATGGTAGGACTGACGACAAAGTCCTTGAAAATCGTTCTTCATAACACGACACTCACCATTCGGCAACTGGCAACAGTCTTGTTTGAATGTGAAGCCTTGGTAAATAATCGACCCTTTCCACAGTCAAAGAGGACAGGATGCTATTGCCAGTGAAAATTGCTCAATTAAGCCTGGGAAAAGACCTTCTTCATCTTCCAGGGCCTGGGCATCTCAGAGATGGACAAAACGAACCTACCTTTATCAAAAAGTGACCCAAAGGAAAGCTTTAGTCAACTGTTTCTGGGCACGAGGGAGAAATGAGTATTTATTAGCCCTTGTCCTACCAAGAAGTGGACGGAAAAAACGAAACAAGTTTAAAGAGGGTGACGGAGTACTTCTCCGAGACAATCATTTATCGAAAAAATGAATGGAAATTGGCGCGAGTAAAAGCCGTAATTGAAAGCAAGGATGGCCTTGTGACAACCGTGGACGTCCAATTGCCATCAGGGTCAGTGGTTCAAAGGCATTTCAATAAATTAGCTCTCCTCGCAGAAAATATGTCAGTCAAACCCACTCAAGGGCAATCCTAGCCCTCAAATTCGGCATCCACCCTTTGGTCTGGGAATGTCACGTCTCGTGATGAAGAGTGTCCTTGTTCAGAGGTTCCATGGTTTTCAAAACAGGAAAGCGAAGACGCTGAATTTGGGAATAGCTGTTGTTTTTCCGATTCCAACCACATTGTATCAACAAACAAGAAGAATTACACTCGTTACAGTTTGCATCCCATTATATCTTTATCTTAACTGGCTCCTGCGGCTCAAGACCCACAGAGTATTGGTTACAATTATGAAAAGGCTCTTTTTACCAAGTTTGCCGCCTTGTTTTTGGTCCCATGTTGTTAGAAAGCCACCTGAAATGATCGAGCAAACATGGGTCCCAATGATTAGAACTGGTTCAAGACCATGTTCAAATAGATTTACCCAATCAGAAATGGGATCACACTGAAACCCAATTAAATGCAAAGCGCAACCCTTGAACTTGGGAACATGGTAGTGAGCCAAATTTGTCTAACTGTCTGGTACTTTCTAGTTTTTATTCACTAACACTAGCTATTTTCAGTACAATACTGACGGGTCTAGTCAGGTTTTTGAAGCCAGAGTAACAAAGCGCTGGATTATTATGTGTTACAAAACGCCAACTAGGAGCTCTGTTATTGTTATAATTATATTATGACCTTACATAACCCAGAAAACTAGCGTTACAAGAGCAAGAGCCGAAGAACAAGAAACCTGAATCAAATTAACGAAAACAACCTTTTGTGGAAAGGTTGATTGGCTTAGAAACTCGAAATAACGCGTCTTAAGAGAACTCTCGTTTGTCAGACAGTATCCCTGAGGGGAGTTGACAAGCAGTGCCCCATTGCAGACATGAATTATAATCATATGCCTTCCACACCAAATTGTAACATTTAACAACACGTTTTTAGCAAGAGAATCGCGTCGACTTGTGGCCACCATTTTTTATTCTAAAAAGTATGTCAGAAGCTCAATGAATTACACAGTGCTATGTTTCTTCATTTTAATAAGTCAAATAATTGATATAACACGAAACCACCGACTGAATTAAAAACTGACATATGGTACTTTCAAAATTCCCGGTTTCGTTCTTCATCAAGTCTGTACTGAATCCTTGATGTAGTTTTGTACAATTATCAATTGCTGCTTGCCTGAGCATTTGGAAACACACACGCACTCTAGGAAAAACTAACCACTCGGTAGAGGACGATTCCAAAAGGTCGATCGAAGTTACCTTTGTAATGTAAACGGGACAAGGGTCAGCATGTGAGATTTGAATCACAGCTTTGCCACGTAAATGTGCTGAAAATAGGGTAGTCTAAATTTACCATTGATAAAGGCAGGCTTTTATTAACATTTATCTGCAAAAAATTCTGTGAAGATAAAAAATATTAATTTAGGCCCTCTGATTTCTGCTATCTCAAGCATTGTTATAATTCATAATTCTCAAGTTTTGACTTCGACTTAACGTCACCAAGTAGCCTTCAAACATGTGTAAGAAATTTTGTCTAGACCAACACTCTTGGCTTTCCCCAATCTGATCTTCCATTGGCATTGACTTCAGATGCTTCAGAATCCGGATTGGATGCTGTTTTAGAGCAACAGTCGTCAAAGACCTTGGAGCCTATTGCTTTCTTTTCTAGGGTTTTAACGTCGGCGAAAAGCAAATATAATGCTTTCGATCGCGAACTATCGGGAGTGAAAAAAGCCATATTGCAATTTAAGCATTTCTTGGAAGGTCCGAAGTTCAGTGTCTACTGATCACCGCCCTTAATCTTCAGCTATTTATTCGAGATGAGTGTCTTCATGGGCGATCACTGGATTAAAGGACGAGGAAAGAGGTCAAGTTTCTATTCGATGTGATGATATGTGCGATTGGTTCTCCTCGACTTATCTTTTCTCGATTTTAGGTGGCTCGAATAATTGGATTATTCCATGAGTGTTGTGTGCTAGAAATAAAAGCTTGAATGCTTAAGACGCC
The DNA here is from genome assembly GCF_007210705.1 of Tigriopus californicus. Classification (NCBI taxonomy): domain Eukaryota; kingdom Metazoa; phylum Arthropoda; class Copepoda; order Harpacticoida; family Harpacticidae; genus Tigriopus; species Tigriopus californicus. The sequence goes on from NC_081443.1 coordinate 11,412,774, forward strand.
AACGAAATGTTCATTTCCTGAGAGCGAGAGAAAAACTGGCTTTTTGGGTTGCATGTTTACGTTATTAGAATCAACCAAAACATTCTGTAATCATGTAATATAGAATTTAAAAAAGCAACCAATACGTATATCCTAACAACGCCCCCCCCCCCGATCAGGAGCATAGCGAATGAATAAAAACAGGGTTACTGGATTAAATATGGAACATAAAATATCAAAATCAAGCTCCTCTTGCCACATTTCACCTGCTTCTGCTTGAAACGTCGTTTTCCACAAGTTAGGGAGCAAATCAGACCGTTTTGAGTGAAATTCTGGAACTCCAACGTGGTGGTTTTGGGACAGGTTCTTTATTGACGATATCCTCGTCAGTCGCAGCTTTTTGTGATGGAGTAGGTCGTAGAAGGCGGCGATTACGTTGAAAGCGACCAGCAGGTGTATTAACACAACTCACGTAAAATATTGAGATTCCCCTGAGGTAGTGTAGTGGTCGCATTTCATAACGGCCCAAAGCACGGCCGATGCCTCATGTTCCATTGTTGCATAGCTCTTTTGTGCGGCAGAGAGGGAACATGATCCACATTGGATAAGACTTGGGCGTCCGAATTTGTCCCTCTGGATCATAGCATATCCAAGGCCATAGGAGCGGGAGGCGTCAGTAAGAAGCTCAGTTCGCAAATCAGGATTAAATTGCTTGACCAAGGAAGAAGAACACAACAGTTTTTTGGCCGCAGAAAATTCCATTTCAAGCTCAGGTAGCCAAGTGAAGGCCAACCCTTCTTCAGGAGCTCGCGCATCCCAACAGTTGCATGAGCCAAATCCGGAAGAAACGATCCAAGCTGATTTACTAATCCCAAGAAGGATCTGAGCTCAGATATGCATGTTGGAGGGGGGAAATTGCGCAAGGCCTCCACTTTAGACGGGTGTGGCTTAACTCCATCTTTGCTCAACTCAAAACAAATCCAGTGTAGGAAATCTCCTGGCCAATTTGCATTTTATCAAGACTTAACTTGATGCCCGCCTTTCTGCAACGTTCAAGCACTAATTCAAGGCGACTGAGGGCAAGATCGAGGGTGGGATCCTGAAAGGCCATATCATCGACGATTTTCAACAACCAATTGCCCAAACACGCGACTGCTCGATCAGTCCGAATATTGAATTCGTCTGAACTTGAACTTAGGCCCATGGGTGCTAGAGTATAGAACCATTTGCCAGAGAGCGCCGTGAGAAGCGAGCTATCCTCATCCAGTGGCACCTGGAAATAGCCATGCACGGCGTCAAGTTTGATGAACCCACAGCTATCCAGTTGTACCTTCCTCATTAGATCGTTGGCCGAATAAAACGGGTGAATATGGCGCTTTACAGCTTTGTTCAGTTGGCGGTAATCAGTCACAAGGAAGACCTTTTTGCCGCCTGGCTTGCCAACGAAGTGCATGGGGCTAGTCCATTCGGTTGGGACGTTGCACGGCACAATGACTCGAACAGCAGCCAATTCTTGGATCAACTTTTCCGCCATCTTTTGGAAGTGGAGTTGTGTCATCCGTGCAGTGGTGACTCGGCATGGTTTGATTTCTTTTCGTGCATCTAACTCAATCTTCCTTTTTGGACCCTTTATTCGTCCTGATGCCTCTCCCAAAGAGGAGACTAGCACATCTGAAAATGTGGCGGTCACGCAAAGTAATTCGGATTTCACAAAATCCTGGTCCACTCCCTCTCCATCTGCACACCGATTCACACATATATGAAGAAGATCAGTCCTTTCCTCAAAAGGAGTCGAAACTTCATTGTCAAATGGATCAGCACCCACTTGTCTCCCACAAACTTTTTCTCGAGATAATCCCAGACAAGGCTTCTTATAAAAAGGTCCAATATTGAGCCTTGAATCTGATGGACACGTGAAGGATTTGGGGATAACCTCAAGTGCAACAAGGTCGCGGTAACGGACCAAGGGTGGTCCGGCTAGGTTTGGGGACACAATTGCCTCCATCTCAATTTGTTTTCCAAGTCAGTCTTGGCAGCAAAAGGGATGTAGCCGCCGTTAGCGAGTGGTGTACCTGCAGCGGTAACAAGCCGACTACTGTAGATGACGGCCGCACGCAATCCGTAATCATGTAACTTAGAATAAAAGAAGCAACCACAACGTATAACCTAATAATGAGCTAAGTCATAGTGGTGTTCGACCAACCACCCGAGCCATCCATCAGGCATTCGTCTTGTTTGAGATGAAGAAAAATATTCGTGCCTGTGTCCGTTCCTGCAAAAAATGTCAACGTTCAAAGACCCTACGCCACACGCAAAATCCTACAAGCGATTTTGATCCTCCGTCTAGTAGGTTTGGCCATCTTCGTGTCGATATTGTTGGACCATTACCAATTTTTGACGGATTTCGATATCGTTTTACAGTGTTAGATCGATGAACTTGATGCCAAAATTGATACCACTGAAATCAATGACCGGCGAAGATTGTGCAAATGCATTGCTCTGTGGCTGGATAGCACGTTTTGGGGTGACGGAAGTGATCACAACTGACAGGGGACGCCAATTTGAATCAACCTTGTGGAAAAAATCTAGGTCGTTTCTTAGGATTCCGATCAATACGAACAACTTCATAGCATCCACAAGCAAACGGTATTGAACACGATTTCATCGCTCACTGAAAGCCTCTTTAATGGCAAAACTAAATTGTGTTCGGGATTGGAATAAGGAGCTTCCCTTGGTCCTTCGGCTTTCAAATCAGACCTAGGTTACTCCGCTGCTTATGCTACGTACGGCGAGAGTCTGCGAGCTCCTGGTGGTTTTTTCTCGATCAAGCAGGTTCCTTTATCGAAATTGTTCAGAGCGGTTCCCTTTTGTGAACTCAAAACGACATGATTCACACACCTTGTACTCTTCTTCAGCTTTATCCAATGCCAATTATGTCCTCGTTCGTTTAGATAAGGTATATCTTCCTCTTTATTCTCCTTATTCTGGTCCTTTCAAGACGATTTTTACACCTTGGATATTAATGAAAAAGCTGATACGGTTTCAATCGATCGGATTAAACCTGCAATCCGGGCCCAGTATACTGTGCTGGGAACCATGGAACCAACTTTGTCTCACACAGACCGCCTTTTGCACCCATAGAAGCCATCGTAATGTCATCTAATGCATAGAATTGACTAAGAGAGCACGGGAGCAAGTTGTACAAAGGTGGTGCCCGGTTTAAGACAAAAGGAGATTTTAAGCCCCTCACTATCTTTTTATCCAAGGGATTGATTTTAGATCAAATGCCTCGTCTCTCTAACGTTATGTCGTATTCCCGGGTTAGGACAACGGGAATTACTGTTGGCTTAGTGGGGGTCCATTGCTACATGATCAACTGGGATTGAAAATACAGAGGCCAATTGATCACTAAGGATATTGGCTAAATTGACTGGATTAGATACTTCTTCATCGTTTGGTAGTCTAAGGGGCCCTACAAGGGGGTCGCCTTTCCGTTTGGAGTTGGCGTATGAGTAAAACGCTTTTGGGTTGAGTTTAACATCTTGGACAACTCTCCTCTTTCCACAACTGATCCTTGTCCAGAGAGTTTTTCAAAAGAATGTCGATGCTTTTATTCTTACTTTTAACATTTTGGGATATGAATGATTCATCATCCAGGGACTTCAGCCTCTTTACCAATGACACCCGTTTCTTGAAGAGCTTTTGTCTCTGTTTCGGAATAATCGCTTCATTTTCTTTATTTGCCAAGAGGGGTACTCCTACTTGGTCACATGCCCCTTCAAGTGAGCTTATGAGTAGCGTCATGGCATTGTTAATGTTAGGCTCTTGTTCCATTTTGGGAACAAGGTCAAAGTATTCTATAGTTGAGATAATTAAGGGCCAGCATTCTTCATGAAAGCAATACTTGGCAAGTCCAGTTTTTGAAACTTTTTGGGGAATTTGAGACTTTTTTTCTGATGAATTATAGCAATGTTATGATAAATATGATAAATAATGCTATGATCGGAGAGGTCATTTGGGGTTACTTGGATAGTAGAAATCATATCCGGATCACTGGCAAGTACTAGATCAAGTACACTGTCGACTCGTGTTGCTGTCCCACATGCTGGGACAAGAAAATTCAAAGCTCTCACGGAGATCGCCAGTTTTTATACCAAAGGAAACCTACTTGTTATTATTAGATATTGACTCCAGCCAATACAGTATCGTACTTTGAAAGTGTTCAGTGGGTTGCTGCTATTGAGGTTCTTTTTTATAAAATATGCTCATTCAACCTTTCCAGTTTGTTGTACAATCATCTATGCGCCCTGGGAAATGGATGGTAGGCGAGACCCTGAATTGTCAAGTGCAGACATACGTCAGGGCGCCACTTTCTCTTTAAAATAGTCAAAATAGAAATTTTCGGCCCAAACAAACACAGTCAAAATAAGCCTAAAATGAAAAAAGGTGAAAACAGATCAAAGATGCAAATAATGTACATAGAGATTCAGGATGCAAAAAGATACACTTAAGGGCCCAGGATGCAAATAAATGTTATTTGGGTAAGTTTGAGAACATTACTTGTGACACACAACTTTTACAGAAAGAGACGAACAAAAAAATGAGTTTTTAATTTGTGTTGCCATCTTCAAAGATGTGAGCCCCAAATGGTGAGTTGATTAGAAGCAACATATTATGAAAACAGTTGCAGTATTCAAGAACCTTACCAAATGTGGAGAATTGTACCACGCAATCCAAATCGTCGGGGTCACATCGTTTTAATTCTTTATCGTAAGGAGTCGCATTATGAAGAAGCCAAGTGGGATATTAGCAGTTGTGACTGGGAGTCAAAAAACGGCTGAAATCTCTGATTACAGAAGAAAGTGAAAAGGCCATGAGAAATGAGTTTGGGAAAGATGTCTGGACGTTCCTGTTCAAAATGAAGCCGGTATGGTCTTACCAGGTTGAATGAATGATTCGTATCAAAGCGTCGTGTTTTGGCACAAGTTCATTTTGCTTCAGTGGAGGCAAAGATAAGGTATGTTTGGGTGGTTGGTAGTCTTTTAAGCATCTTCGTTCGGTTTATGCTTCAACTGAATCTAGAAATGTGAAACATTGAAACATAAGCAAATAGTTATGGGATATCACTTGACTTTTAGCTAAGTACTTATTTGATATAGGTTTAAGTTGTAGTTCAAGCTCATTTATTCTTAATCGGAATCGTTCATGAAACATGTCATTTTCAAAATATGATATTTTTGCCCAATTAGATTTGTTTGTTTGGAGTCAGAAGACAGCTCTCTCGCTCGGCCTGTCATCTGATGAGGGATATTCCCGCTTCGTTGTCACAGCCAAACTTGCAAAATTAATTATTACCTCTCCATCGGGAATGATTGCAGGTTCGCCAATTCAAGCTGTTAAGGCAGCAACTTATTCTGTAATTTAAATACTGCAAAGAAGCTTGAACTCGGCTAGCCTGGGTTCAAACCAAGAGTCGCAAATTGGAAACCGGATGCTCTACCAAGACGGTACCGCAGCTAGCCTGCCCAATTAGATGTTCTGATTCGCTATTTATCGTCAAGCATGCATTAAATTGAATTGGCTTACATTTATCCTTTTCATATGCTCCTAATCGCTTCTTTTTTATGAACTTTGTGTGGCAGTATTTCGCAACTGTATTTTGGCTCTGCTGTCTTTAAAAAATAGAATTTATCATTACCAGGGCTGGGAGAACATTTTTTTCATTTTTAAATTAATTTTAGACTCTTCTCGGAACATCTAATTTTGATTAAAGTTTTGCATGTGTGTGGGGGAAGGAGGGGCATAATGGAACATTGAAAGAACCCATAAAATAAGCAAGTACGTACTTCATTGTTCTGACTAGCCTGGATTCTTTTTGGAGTGCCCAATAGTGTAAACCTTCACATTTATTACAATTTACTCTAAAACCTGGTTGAGGAAAAAGCTCATGAATACTTTTAAAGATGTATTGTATAAGATTCCTTTTGCACCATCTTTGAATGCTGCATTGTCCCAATCTTCTTGCTTTGTCGCAATAAAGTACTAACTCTCCAATTCTCACACTATTCCTGCTTGCCTTTTTGGCAAAAGCTCAAGCTTTTCCTGAAAATGTAACTAGAATCTCAATACTTCACATACAAAAGAGCAAATTTAAAAATATTTGCATTTTAACCGTTTAGCCTTTTCTCCCACAGAGATATCTGAAATAAAGCACCCAGAGGCACGAAATTTTATCTAGCGACCTGCACGATTTAGCGTAGCAATTTGGGGTTGCCAGTTAGGAGACAACTTCGAGGGCTTTTGATTTCAACGATTTTGAAATAATGAAATACATTGAAACCGTTGGGAATTGCTTCAAACTTTTGCAAAATTAGTTTTATGTTGTCTTTTATGTGCTTTTTCCACTTAAACAGGCTGATATCTTTGCTTTTCAGAAATATTTTTTTGATGTGAAAAAAAGCATGATTTCGTGCTTTCCCCAAATTAGTTTTTCCGAGCCCTTATCATTACTCTATTGAAAAGTTGCGTCCTTAAGTGGTGCTAACAATTAGAAATTGATTTTTTGAAACCTTTGAAAGTTTTCGTGCAATCCTTGCACGTATATTTTGAAATTTCATTGCCTCTGCTAGTAAAAGTAAGGCTATAATTCTGTATTGCTTGAACTATTCATAAGATTCAAAATTGGCCCTTGATGTGACCAAAAGACCTGAACGAATGAATAAGTTAAATTTGAGTCCGAAATCTGACAAGGGTAGCCCCAGTAGTTTTGTGATAAGGAATACATAGGATTAAATCATAGGACGCCGTTTAGTCAGCAACACAACTTATGGCGAAAAGAGAATCGGAGCAAACAACTTTTTAGTTAAATGTTTTAAGATGCGATTTGCCTTTGATTGCAATGATCTTTATTAGTTATTTTAAATTATAAGAGTGTCAGAGTTACTTTGACCCAAAGCAGTACGATTTGGATCCGTTGAGAACCATCATTTCTAGAAGTCTGCGGGTCAACGCAGGGATGGGCCATCGTGAAATTATTTGCCAATTTCAATCATGATTACGCTACTGCACAATTTTATGAGGGTCGTCAAAAAGCTAGCCCTTTAAAAGATTTTGTGTCAAAACTTAGGACGACTTTTATATTGACAATTGTAAGCTTACACAAAATATTTTTCCAAAACCACAGCACATGGCAAGTCAGGCATCCCATTTTATTTTATTTTTTATGAAAGGCACTTATAATCTGCACTTGTTTTGCATTCTATGTCTCTAAAATGTCAACCTGGATCCTCGTGCAAAAGTCAAACAATTAAAGAATGGATTGGCAATTTTGAGTGGACTCCGCTGAAGTATAACACTATACCATCCACAGAAAAGTTATCTTAAAAAGAGCACGCGAGGGAATGACAAACACTTTTAACTTCCCTATAAATCACACAATTCAAAGACTTAACATCAGATCATCATGACTCGTCTTTCAGTGAGCATTTAAGTAGTACAAATATCATTAGATAAATTTCTAACGACGGTATTCTTCTTTTAGGTAAGCTTCATTTATTTGTTCGTGGGAATTGTACTGTTTTATCAGAGCCAGGCAAACCCTGGTTGGAAAAAACGCAATGCCGAACCTGAAGCTTTGGCCTCTGCTGAAAGATGGCAAAAAAGATCTGTAGATGCACTGCCCGGTGGTGGTTGGGGCAAACGATCGGCTGAGGCTGCTCCCGGAGGAGGCTGGGGCAGACGATCCGCTGAGGCCGCTCCCGGTGGAGGCTGGGGCAAACGATCCGCTGAGGCTGCTCCCGGAGGAGGCTGGGGCAGACGATCCGCTGAGGCCGCTCCCGGTGGAGGCTGGGGCAAACGATCCGCTGAGGCTGCTCCCGGTGGAGGCTGGGGTAAACGATCCGCTGAGGCTGCTCCCGGTGGAGGCTGGGGTAAACGATCCGCTGAGGCGTCTCCCGGTGGAGGCTGGGGCAAACGATCCGCTGAGGCTGCTCCCGGTGGAGGCTGGGGCAAACGATCCGCTGAGGCTGCTCCCGGTGGAGGCTGGCGGTAATAGACTGCAACGGTCATATTTGATTGTTCCTTCTACCTTGGTTGTTTGACACGTCATTTAGTTTCGTCCCATTTACATCGCCAAAAAAAATGCAAGATTTTGATTAAGGCCTGTCTTCATTTTACTTGGCACTTAGTTTTTGCTATGAGCTAAGGATCTAGTTTCCGTTTTCATTTTTGCACCCTCACCTTTTGCAAGTTGGGACCAAAGATTTGTCTTGAGCTTTAAAAAATGGTGTCTTGTTGTTTTTGATCATTGACTGCTGATCGCTCAGTTTGTTCGAAGTCGTTGACGTTGCCAATAGTGTTCCGTCCCATTTTCTTCCTGAACTCATTCAGAGAGAAAAGTTTCTGATAGTGGCTGGCACCTGATAATTTTGGTACCCACAAGATTTGTTCAGAGATTGCTGAAATGCCAAGATTTCTAAGAACGATTTTTATTACAGCAGGAAACCAAAGAAATGACTTTTCAAAAATAATGTTTTTAAATGAACTCAGACCATTATATCAATCCATTTAAAACAAATCAGATGAAACTATTTTAAAAAATGTACCTCAAACATCTTTTGAGTATCATATCAATGACGACGCATCGACTATGATCTAGTTCGAGCACTGCATGGCGACAGTGACTAGCATTTGCTTCACTACGGATTTACAAGTTCACAAAACGTCACATAGAATTTTATCGAATTAATGTTAACCACGGAACATTATCACAAGATATATAAACTTTTCAGGGCTTAAACTGTTACGTGTCCAAAACGCCGATACTGCTCGAATGTATACCTTTAATTTTGGAGAAAAAAACATGTAATTGCAAAAACAAAAGTCGTTTAATGCGACTTTTCTCATTTTTTGTTGACAAGTTACTAAATACGATGTACTTGACGAAAATACGAGGACTTCGGGTAGGAGGCAACCCTGATTTGACGAGAGGAAATCAGGGTTAAATCCCTCATGCGACAGTAATGTCGTACATCACAAAAGTATGAATTTATAACTCGGGCTTGAAGCATTACCGCAAAAAAGATACGAGTTCATTCCTGTTTGGGAGCTCGCTGAGAACAGACGCATTTAGTTTGCTCTCGTTCTTATCTCCCAGGAATTTCGAACCAAGGTGTGACTTCCTCTGTTGCTCCTTGGTTGCTGTGCACGTGTAGTGTTCGTGGTGTTTGTGTGTGGGTGAATGAATGGGAATTGCCATTCATTCACTCAATTAGGTTTGGGTTTTCACGGCTCTTTGGTAAGACGTTATTAATTTAAAACCTAATAAGTTTATTGCTCATTTATGTTTATGTCTAGCTTTAGCAGTTTCTTTCTGATTTGTAGTGTAGTTTTTCTAGTTCCAAATCGTTGTGTAGTTCTTTAGTTTGATTGTATTGGTCCTTTAGAGTTAGAATTTATTGTTCATTACTGTATTGATTTATTTTGTGTTTGACCAGTTAGTTGAGTTTACTTCTGTGTTTTTTTGTTGATGTCCTAGTTTACATATGTTCTTGATTCCTTCCTTTTCTCTGTCACTTACTTCTTGTTTACTATCTCCATCTTTGATTTGTATGTTAGTTTGATGTGAAGTATTTCATTCCTATTTTGCTCTGTTGTCCTGTATCTCAGGACAAGATTGCACAGCCTTTTAGTTCTTTTCTTTCTCTTGGTCTCTTGATTTTGTTGCTCAAAGATAGTTCCGCCTAGAGCTCTAGTTCCGCCTGCATTCATGATGGAAGCTATTTTAGGAAAAGTCAGCAAAGAGGCTAGACAATGTTTGGACCTGGTCTTAGCTGGAAAGGATCCTTCCATAGTCAATAATTATTGAGAAATACCGTACTAATTGAATTCTAATGGCAAAAGACAGTTTAATGCTGTAGAATATGCTGGTTGAACCCAAGGTGAATCAAATTTTTCATGAACCATTCAAAGCTTTGCCTTCTTATGCAATACAAACATGTTTGGTCTTTTTTTGGAAGTGACTTACTCCCTGTTAAACGTCGCGGGTCTCTGCATCCAGGGTCCCTAGTTACTGGTAGGAAGGCCAAGATTCCAGTAGCCTTGCAAAGGACCTGGAAGAATTTATCTTGGGTAACTGAGAGTAATATGGCCCTAAACGGAATGAAATTCCGCTCATTGACATTTGGGTCGATGCCATTAGACACTCCACTATTAGATGATGAAGGTAAAGGCATTCAACGGGTCTCATCTATGAAAGATTTAGTTGTAGTCCTCCAAAATAATGGAAAGTTCGATGAGCATATCCAGTTGAAGGTGGGTAAAGCTTTTCAAATGTGTGGTTGGATATATCGCACGTTTAAGTCCAGAGATAGCATCACGATGCTAACTCTGTACAAGTCGATTGTCCAGCCACATCTTGAATATGCCTCACCCATTTGGGCTCCAATGAGTTCAGCAGGTTTGCAAAAGGTCGAGCAAGTCCAAAGATGTTTCACTAGGAACATCACAGGATTGAGAGAGCTCTCATATTGGGAGAGGCTAAAAAGGTTGGGACTGTACAGTGTTCAGAGAAGGTACGAAAGGTATCGGATATTGTACATTTTCAAAAGCATTCATGAGCTTTGTCACAACCCAGGGTTTAAGGGCAATTCTAGTGACCGTCGAGGCTTAATGTGCGTTTTGAGAGCACCTTTTCAAGCCTTCGAGAATCCAGGCTAGTTCGAACAATGAAGTCCACATCTCTTCTTTCTCTGGCTCCTTCATTGTGTTTTTTCTTTTTTCTCAAAGATTCTCGGGTTTGTATACCGATACAAGGAATGAAATTCTCTGTAAGTCAAGGTGAGTCATAATTTATAAAATATTTGGTCGTGCAAACTGTTTGAATTAGCCGCTCTAGGGCACCCTTGAATGTAGGGCTGGTCTGGGATCGTTAACAAAAACCGATCTAAGTCACGTTTAAAACTTAACAATGGGTCATCTAATGCATAGAATCGTCTAAGAGAGCACGGCAGCAAGTTGTACAAAGTCGGTGCCCGGTTTAAGACAAAAGAAGATTTTAAGCCCCTCACAATCTTTTTATCCAAGTGATGATTTTATGGCGCATTTCACATGAAATTCCTCGTCTCTCGCTAACGCTATGTCGTATCCCCGGGTTAGGACAAAGGGAATGGAGACATTTAAACACATACAGGATTAGGTAACGTTCATACCTACGTTGAATACTGTAAAATCCCAATGATTTGAGGCGTTCCCAATAGTTTAATTTAGACATCCCGTCAATATATCTCGTGAAACTCTTTTGTACTCGTTCAATCTTATTTAACCCCCCAGCGGTCATGGAGGCCCAGATTGGGGAAGCGTATTCAAGATGTGGCTGGACTATTGATTTGTACAGGGTTTTCATAGTCAGTACATCTCTGGACTTGAATGTTCGATATATCCAGCCGCAAGTCTGAAAGGCTTTGGTCACTTTTGACTGTACATGCTCTTCAAATTTACCATCGTCTTGAAGGATTATCCCGAGATCCTTGATTGAATTTACCGATTCGATTGGGTTCTGGTAATTATCGATATAAAATAGCGGGGTCAACTTGGCCGTATGTCATAATACGGATTTATCCCCATTTAATTCCATGTTCTGTGCTTGAACCCAATCAATATATTCTGTCTAAGTCGCTTTGCAACTCTGTCCCATTCGCTGTATTTCTTCCAGACACTAGCTTGGTATCGTCAGCATAAGAGGAGATTACAGACGCAAGGGGTAATTCATGTAGTGGTGCGATAAAAAGTATGAAGAGGATTGGGCCTAGTATAGTACCTTGCGGAACTCCGGATGAGACTTGGCAAGTGCGACTCAAGCACCCTTGAACTCGAACAACTTGGGTACGGTCGGTCAGGAACTCTTTGATCCAAGAATACGTATTTCCATTGATACCTATTTTACTTAAATAATTTAAAAGTAGAATATGGTCTACTTTGTCAAAAGCTTTAGCAAAGTCCAAGTAAAATAACATCTACACATTCATTATGCTT
>NC_081443.1:11425988-11427509 GCF_007210705.1 Tigriopus californicus
AGCCGTTTATTATAGAGGCTTTAGTTGCTCTGGTCAATGAAACCAGGGTGCTGCTTGAAGAACAGGCTCAACCAGTAGTTGAGAAGTCGACTAATTTGACCAACGTAGAAGTTGAAGTAGTATCTCCTCTTGAAAAAGCGCAGGAAAAGACAGTTGTAGAGAAAATAGTCGCCCTGTTTATCGAAAGCAGCCTTGTCCTGAAGAAGGAAAAGGCTGTCAGTTTGACCACCCCTAAAATGGTGTCATACAAACTTCCCCATGAGACTTAAAACGTGCTTTAATGTACGGTGTACCTTTGTCCAAGTAGAAGGGACGCAAAGAAAGGCAGAAAGAAGAGAGACATAGAATGGATAGCTCAGTTTCGTAGTTTTAGAGCTGACCCTATTCCTAAACCTATCCCACCCCCACCCCCTTCCTTAACCCATTTAGCTTCCTCCCTCCCTCTCCTCCTACACCCCCACCCTCTCTCCCAATTATGCTGACGATACAAAGTTAGTTTCTGGTAGAGACCCTGGTCAGAGACACGCGAGGTTTGACAAGTGGCTCCACTTCGAAAAAGTAAGCGATCAGATAAACTAAAAAGTTTCCAAACAGATTTTGAATTGATGCACTGTGTAAGAAAGAGTACTGTCATGACAAGCACCATTGAATAGTTTTTCATGGACCATGTAGTCCCTCAATTACGTCGTCAAAATGTTGAATAAGTTGAGTCACTGTGCTAAAGTGAGTACGAAACCCATGTTGTTGGTCAGGAATACTACCTTTTTTGTCAAGGTATCGTAGAAGTTTTTCCTTAACCACCTTTTCCATGACCTTGGCAATATTTGACGTTAGGGATATTGGTCTATAATTCCCAGGTATACCCCTGTCTCAGGCCTCCTTTATAAATTGGCACAATATGGGCAGTTTTTAATTTGCTTCCCTCTAGTATTTGTAGGGAATACGTAGGCCTTGTTGATCCGGTAGCATCTTTCAAGTCACACTTGGACAGTTTTTAGATAACATACCAGATCAACCCTACATTCAAGGACTAGCTCGGTCTGCCAACTCAAATTCGTTGGTAGACCAAATATCATATAAAAATTGAAAGGTAATGCTCGGTCTGCCAACTCAGTTTCGTTGGTAGACCAGATATCATATAAAGATTGAAAGGTAATAAATAGACGAATTATAACCTTTAATTTTAATAGTACTGGGGATTACAATCCCCGTAGCGGTTAGAAAAGCCCGTGAAAAAACAAACCAAAAACAAACCTAATTTTTAGAAAAATAACACGTTACCGTTATCGTTGATTTTCAGAAAAGGTACTCGTGGCTGTTACCTTTTCTGACACCGTCACTGAAAACTGCTATACATACGCTTGATACGCTTTCTTTAACATTTCGTAAATATGTGACAGAACATTTTAAAAATCGTAAGGAAACCTTTTTACATTTTTTCTCTCCCTCGTTAAAAAAAAGTGTAACGGTAACAGTATGGCTAAGAAACCCCTTCCGTTATGGTTACTTTTGCAGAAAAGT
>NC_081443.1:11427545-11427624 GCF_007210705.1 Tigriopus californicus
TCCCTCGTTAAAAAAAAAGTGTAACGGTAACAGTATGGCTAAGAAACCCCTTCCGTTACGGTTACTTTTGCAGAAAAGT
>NC_081443.1:11427660-11436556 GCF_007210705.1 Tigriopus californicus
TTGGTACACTACCCAAATAACCATCTCTCTACTAAAATCTAGGTTTTGTGATTGCACAAATCCCAATACCGTTTATGAAGCATGCTAGGTCTGACAACAATCCCAGATGTAGGAACAAGTTCCACATCCTAGAAAGTAAGTAATCACTAAACACCGATCCGATGGGCCTAATTACTCGAGAAAGATAAGCTTTATTTTGCTCTCCATGACAGAATCCCAGAATCCTTTGCATTATGAACCAAGCTGAGCTCCAACATCTGGTCTCCAAACTAAGGGTCAATGTGCTCCACAAGAAATTGCCCCGACACGCCCATGGTCCCCGCGGATCCTTGGAACTCATTCGTACTCGAGTCACGGCCTTGATCGCGAATGAACGAATTGAATGTGCTCCCTACTCCGCGGAAATAACCCGTCTTTACACAGAGCGTCTCATCTCAGACGCCATCCTCAATGGAGAGAAACACGCCCACACCATGGAAATGGCCACGTGGTGGTTGGCCGAGGATAAATCAGCCATTCACAAGCTATTCAAGGTTTTAGTGCCCAGGTTTCAGGTAAAAAAGCTCGATTGTATTGACGTTGAACCATGGACGTAAATTGACAATGTTGCTTTGATTCTAGGATTCAAGGAAGTCTTACACTCAAATTTGGACGGTGCCCGTGAATTACGAGACCACCCTTCAGGCTCCGAGCCGAGCATGGGATGGGAAATTGAAGGTGGTGGAGCTACGAGGTCATCCCTTGCCCAAGTTGGAGTATTCGAATAGCCAACCCAATCGAAATCATATTCACAATTTTTTGTTATCGGAGGCCAAGCGGGATTTCAATCTCACGGCCGTAGCTCAGGCCATCGCAGATCAAGAGCTCAAAGAGTTCAATGCCAAACATGGGGAAAATCCTGATGATGCTGAAAAATGATCTTGTGTTCAAATCTCAATGATATAATAAATCGTTTAGTCCCGTCTGAAATCCCTGTAAGGTTTCTTTGCGTTGGATATGGTTGAGTTCCGCCATTAATGTTGATGTTGTTGTTATTTCCATGGAGAAATAGAAATAGAAGGTGTGATCTAAAAGGGTTGCATTAATTCTGTGTATAAGAGAAGATTTACAGTATGGAACCGGAGTTGAGTTATGGCTCTGCCACTAAAGCCAGTTGTGTTGGCCTCTCTATGGAATATGAGGACTCACATAGTTGTCAAGAAGCCAAACAATTGTTCCATCTATCCAAACTGATCGAAGATATGAATCCCATGATTGCTTGGAATATCATCAAGTAGGCGGGTTTTTCGGATGTATGAGGCCCATCATCATGACTACTAACGTGTAGTAATTACTTACTTTTCAGATCAAGAGCTCTTCCGTCTATGAAATTGTTAGATCTTATATTAGAGTGGATTGTGACCTGCTGTCTTCCCAATGACAACTGTTCAAAGCTTCAATCTCTCTTGGAACACCTGGAGGACATCCTGAAGGGAGTGGGCAAAATTGTGGAAGTGTGCCTTGTTCCAGCTTTGGCAACGGAGGCTCAAAGTCAGGATTGCTTACAAATGGGTCCTCGTCTGAGTCAAGCATTCGGTCGCAATTGCTCAATGTGGCAAATGACCACACCCCCGGCCGAATTTCAACACTTTTTGGAGGCTGTTTCCAAAGAACCCCCTGAGGAGGCTGACACATCCTCAGATCTTCCGTTAGATATCAAATTAGAGGTAACTGACCAGGATGTCAACTTGGACGTGAACAGAGTATTTACATGTGATAAATGTGACCGAAGGTATAAAAACCCTAGCCACTTCCACGCCCACTTGCTCAAATGCAATGCCCAAGAGATACCCACTCATTGGAGAAGGTCTGGAGGCAAATATTTCTGCGCATTCCAAGGATGCAATCACAGCCAAAGTTGGACGACGTCTACTGGTGTTTGGAAGCATATCGTCAAATCACATTCCAGTGTCCAAGAGCAATCCCCTTTCACTTGCTACTTCTGTGATAAATCTTACCCTAATCGGACTCTAGTCAATGAGCACATGAATCGATCACATATGAAGAAGTTCAAGTGTGACATTTGCGGCCGCGGATTTGGCGACAACACCTCCAGGAAATCACACATGAGAATTCACTTGGGCGAAAAACCGTATCAGTGTGACCAATGTGAGTATAAGTCTGCCAGTTCAGGCGGGCTGACGACTCACAAAAAGATCATGCACGATGATAATCGCCGAAAAGAACACTGTTGTGACAAGTGTGGGAAGAGGTTCGCCCTCAAGTCTAACTTGAAGGAACACATCCGTTCTCATTCGAGTGAAAAGGCGTTTCTTTGTGGAGTGTGCGGCAAAGCACTGAAAAACAAGCAGTGTCTCAATCGCCACCTTTTCACGCATGGGATCAAACACACGTGTGAGGTTTGTGATAAAGATTTCGCCAGTTTGTCTACTTTAGGTATTCATCGCAGAGACAAACATCAACTACTCAATTTGCCAATTGAACACACCAAGGATATCAAATCGCTTCTGGAGATTTCTGCCCCGTCCAAACCTCCTGCATGAATGTTTTGCTGTCCTATTGTCAAAGACCAATCCCTGTGTCACTGATTGGCCTTGGCACAAATGTTGTTCTCTGTCCCTACATCCAATTAAAAACCTTTCCTAATTTTACTAATGTTTCAAAGTTATGTAGAAGGATTCTCCAAAATGATACTTTAAAAAACTTCTTTTACGAATCAACGCAGAGCGGATGTTCAGTTTAAATGCATTTTGAACAATTTTTAAATGTACAGAAGTATTTCAGGTTAAGGGAGATTAACGTTTACAGGGTGCGTAGAAAATTCAGGAATTTATCTTTGTCGCAAATATCTCCACAAGAAATCGACTAATCGATACAAATTTTGATCCCTAATTTAAATTAAATATGAAAGCTTCAATGATTTCACGGTTCAGTTTATCGTTTGTTTTCCTCATTAAATTTCCTCAAATATGTACCAAATGCTGTAGTCTATTTATTACCTTGATATCATGTCTTGATTGAAGCCAACATAATTATGGCAAAAACCATGGTAAACTGTACTTGCACCACTCTTGAACCATTTTTGATAAATTCTTCCTTGGAGTGAACCTGGAACTAGATATTTGGTGACACCATCTCTGCACGTATGTTCTCTTTCCAATGCATGTCCGAGATCTAATGAAGAAAGAAAGGACAATAAATTGAACACTAAAGTCATTAAAGCTTTAAAAAGCTTAGTCTTAAATGTGCCTCTAATATTTTGTTTCCGTTTCTCAATCTCTTGTGGAGATATTTGTAAAAAATAAATTCCCGAATTTTCATTGCACCTTATAGAGCCTGTGCACCAAGATCCGACCTCAATACGAATTGAAAGGGGACAAGGGGAAAAAAAGATTTAGTGGTAGAGCAAATGAGATTTAGGAAATTAAAAGTAGACCCTTGGGGGAAAGCAAACCCAACTGCATATAGATCGGCAAGCTTTATGTTCAGATATTTCCTGTTTTAAAGCAAGTACCATTTGCAACAATATGAAATAAATCACTTACAAAGCCGTTCCAATTTCAAAAAAACGCTCATCCTTTTTAGTCCGTATGCAAATGATCAAATTCCAAGTTGTTTATAGAAACATGTGCATCATTTGAGCTACACCAAATTCCATTCTTTTTCCTTCCTTGCTTAGCCAATGATATTTTTTTGATTGGTGCGTGTTATGATTGGAAGGTTCAGACTAGCCCGGCCAGTCAAGCCAGCTTTCACATCGTCCATTCTATCGATAGGCAGAGTCAAAATCCGTAGCATATTGGTTTTCCGTCTGCGAATGCGGTTGGAACATCTAGGTAATAATTGCCTTTGGTGAGAGGACGACGAGTAGAACTCAAACCTAAGACCTCCCTAATGCTTGGACAATGCAAAAACCATTACGACTTGTCGCCTCCATTGAAGGGTTATTTTTTTGCGCCCGGGTTTGCAACCCATAACATCTTGAGAAAACAATTTTATTGTATTAGTTAGTATTATCTCTTAGACCACTCGGTTTGACTAGTTTCTGAAAGGGTTAACTTCGAACACCCAGGTTTGAATCCACGACACTTGGCGAATAGAATCTTATCTTGTTTGCGTTACCAGTACGACAGGTTAAAAACACTAGCTTCAATAATTACTCGTCGCACTATTTGTTTTCTTACAAGTAAAAACGGTACTGCCCAGCAATACAAAATTAATTTATGTAATATGGGTGCTAGAGTCGAAGGGTTGAACCTCGCCCGGCCAGAGAAACCAGCCATTACATTGTCCGTTTACAATTTCGATAGGCAATACCTTAAGCCATATCAGATTGGTTCTCCATCTACGGGTGTAGTTAGCGTCTAACAGTTTCCTTAAGAAAAGTCGAGAAAGAGAATCGAATCGAGACCTCCCTCATATCATATGAGGGCACTGCCCAGCTTGGTTTTCCTTTTCAGCCTCTTCAGCACCTTCCTTATCAAGAGCATTTATATGTGGTGGAGTCTTTAACTTTGTCAGAGGGAAACAACGCTCGTAGCTCTCCAATCTTTTTGATAGACCATCGAGACAATAACCACAGTGGAGAAAAGGCTTTGACAAATTATTGCTCCATTTTCAGTTGGTGTCTTCTTGTTCCAAAACCTCAGTATTGGTGATGGGCAGGGCTTTCCAAAAAATGCAAATGCTTTATCTTTCATTTTTTGCAATCATTTTGTATTACGTATTTGCATTATTTTGTGTCGAGTTTTCGAGTTTTGCCATTGATTGTACCATTTTTTCTTGAAAATATATCTTGCAAACACAGCACAGTTGATGCATGACTTAAGCACAATTCTTCTGCCATGACGCAAGCTACTTTGTTCAAAGCACATACATTTTTAATAATTCATTTAATAACCTGGCATACTTTAATGTTTTTGGCTTTGGCTGCACAGCACACATAAAGTAAAAGATAAGGCTTGCTTTAATCATTCAGCAGAGTAGAGTAATCATGGGTAGAGAGGTTTGCACATCTATTTTTTGGCGTGCTCTTGAATTTTAGCTTTTCATGGTATTTGTTTCATTGTTTTGGTACTGGCACTTCTTAAAAGAATAAATTTAACTGGCAATATCTGCATTCCTATGCTTTTTTACATTTTTAGTTGCATTTATTTGTAATTCTATTTGCATTATTTGGACAACCCTGGTGATGAGGGACGCAGTATCTTTTGTTACTTCCTTTTCTCCTTACACCTTTACAGAGTTGTGATGTAATTGTGATTGCAACTTCAAGTAATTGCAATTGTAGGTTTCGTACCTATTGAGATCAAATTTTTTTCGATTGATACTATTATAGTTGATGTAATTCAGATTTTTTGTAGAATCCGTACCTTTGCTGGCTATGCCATACCCATCAAACAAGGTTAACCAACTCCATATCCAGATGATATCTGATCTACTAACGAATTATAGAGGGGAGATCTGGATAGCCTTTTACTGAACTGCTGACGGCAACTAGTGCTGGGGTGAGTCCGGACTCAAGTCCGATTGCACCTGAGTCTTTCACTTGATTTTTTAAGAATTGGCCGGATTGATTCAGTCCTTCAAAAGGGCCTCAAATAAAGGAACCCAAATTTTCAGAAAATAACGAAAGGGTCAAGGTATTTGCGGTCCATACAGTCAATATTAGGAAAAAGGAAATTAGAATTCTTCAAAATATCAAGCCTGTAAATCAACAATTGTTGCACCATTTTAATAACAGAAATATATTCAATAGTACTACAATTGAAGCATATGACATAGAGACAGGTTGTGGCATTTATTAGCGTTGCAAAAAATGACATTATTGCAGCAGGAAAATTATACTTAAGTGGCAAAAAATGAGTTCTTTTAAGGTCAATTGGGTCAAAAATCAGATTTGGATCAGATTTTGCGAACTATTTCAGATTAAAGTCGGATTAAGCAAATGTATCTCCGATTCAGATTTAGATTCGAATCCGAGGAAATTTCGGATTCGGACTCGGATTAAGCAAAAAAATTCGGATTCGGATTCAGATTGAGTAGAAAATTTCGGTTTTGGATTCGTTCGGATAGGGAATAGCTATTTATTCAATTGTAGGGGCAATCTTTGCATGGAGGTTATAAAAGTGATGCTTGAAGAAAGTTGACAAGGTCAAGACACCTTGAATGCATGCGCTATTTCATGCCGTCAAATGGCAAGGGGCATGATGAAATGGCGAGTGCAATCAAGGTGTCTTGACCAATCGAATTTTTTGAGATCTGAACTTGAATAAACTGCATGCAAAAACGCCGCCGCTATCTGATACACAGTTTTGTTTTACAAGAACCCATTTTCAAGAAATTATTTTCCCTTGAAACCAGTTGAAGCTAACTTGATGTTAGAGAATGCCTATTTTCTTCACGAGTGGCTAGAAACTTAGATTCCGGCCACTCGTGAACACAGCGTCATGAAATAAGATCTCTAATGGTGGCGTTTGGTTTCCTTTGCGTGTGGGAGAGGGAACTTTATAACGCTGAAAACCGGTCTTTTAAAAGGAAAAATTCTCGGATTTGGATTACATAAAAATCACTTTGGATCAGATTCAGAGACCTTGTGGGATCTGATGCAAAACTCAATAGTCACACAATGGAGCGAATCACTTAGTTCCAAAACCGTCCACATCTATATATTTTGGTGTTTATCATCTATCCCATAAATCGCATTATCCCTTGAAAGGAGCAGACTGGAATGAGTCAGGCACATACCAGTCTGCTCCTTTCAAGGGATTACGCCATCTATGGGATGGATGATAAGCACCAAAATATATAAATGTAGACGGTTTCGGAACTGGGTGACTCGCTCCATTGAGATAGTTTTTTAAGATAGTAGGTCTAGAGACCCTGGTCAGAGACGCGAGGTTTGACAAGTGGCTCCACTTCAAAAAAGTAAGCGATCACATGAACAAAAAAGTTTCCAGACGGATTTTGAATCGATGCGCTGTTTAAGAAAGAGTACTGTAATGACAAGCACCATTGAATATTTTCTTCAAAGACACTGAAATTTTACTCAAAGACAAGCTGATTCATGGATATGGTATTTTAAGTTATTAAGTGGAGAGATGCCATGAATAATAGACGCTAATTGCACGATGACCCAATTACTCTCTTCAATACGAATGTTTGAAGAGGGTGACTGAGAAAAGGAAAATCGATTTAGATATTCTGAAACAGAACTTTTTGGAAAATAAAGAACTCTTGCATCTCTCTAAACCATTGGATACTTTATCACTCGTGACGATCATGCGATTAAGAATAGTTTCATAATTTCTAAATACTTTCTGGACCCATTTTTTCATAAGATTAGATTGCTAACATATTTTATTCCATTAT
The DNA here is from genome assembly GCF_007210705.1 of Tigriopus californicus. Classification (NCBI taxonomy): domain Eukaryota; kingdom Metazoa; phylum Arthropoda; class Copepoda; order Harpacticoida; family Harpacticidae; genus Tigriopus; species Tigriopus californicus. The sequence continues at coordinate 11,435,032 of NC_081443.1, forward strand.
TACGGCATGTGAACTTCCTGAGTCTCTCAAGAAACAAGTTCCTTTTAGACTGAACAATGCAATTTGTTAAAATGGTTGTACTCTGTCTTTTGAAGTGCATTACTCCAAATTGATACTGGCAGAATGCGAGAAATCAGCGTGATAACAATATCTTATTGAGAAATACCATACTGAGGCAATTCTAATGCAAAAGACACTTTAATGTTGTAGAATAAGTTGGTTGAACCCAAGGTGAATCAAATTTGTCACAAACCATTCAAAGCTTTGCCTTCTTACGCGATACAAACATGTTAGGTCTTTTTAGAAATGACTGACTACCTGTTGAGAAAGTTTCCAAACAAAGCCCATGTTCGTTGACAATTGGCAGCCAATCAGATCGCTCGAATGTGATGACGTATACTCAACCTCGCGGGTCTCGGCATTTAGGGTCCCTAAGTAGGTCCATTCACAGATTATAATGTTGACGATCTTTGATTTCCCTCACATTATAAGAGTTGCGAAAGAAACCATTTTCAAAACAAATCTACATTCATTAAGTTTATCCTGCAACTTTGGACTTGGATCGGATCCGAACCCAACCCGACTTTTTCCTTTCCCCAATCCGAACCCGAATCCGAACGTAATGTTCAATCCAACCGAATCCGATCCGAAAAGTCGGATCCGATGCACAGCCCTAACTCGTACGTGTCCGACTTTTGCCGGACTCGCCCTAGGACTAACTGCACCGTGGACGGCTCTACCCAGAAACTAAACCGCAAGATTCTAAAACACGCTAAACAGGGTGTTAGTCGTTCCGTAATAAAAGGAACGGATTACAGTTCCAGTAACTTTGGCCGAAATGAGTAATTCATTATCGAACAGCAGAAAGTCGAGTGTCCTTTAAGATGTCACAACTGAATCTCCACCCCATTTCATGTTACCTCTAGCGGAAGAAATCATAACTATTTACGGGATGCGTGATTACGGCTCAAAAGAGAGGCCAACGTAAGCTATATATGCACAAAGTATTTCATTCTTGGAACAAGCGCGTCATTAAACCACTAATCGAGAATATTTAGTCCTTCACCATTTATGTTCGCCAAAGGTTGGAAGGAAAGGATGTGTTGCTCTTTTAACGAGCACTCATGTTACTTTTCACAAGAGCATGCTGGAAAATATATTCATTAAGATGTTCAACGGCCAATAACGGGACTAAGTGGGAAAAAATTCAAAGAAATAAGTGAAGTATTCCTCTACAGTGATAAATCACTTCTGGTTCAGAAAAAGGCCACTTAATCACCATCAGGTGTGACATGACTGTAATCTTGAAGTATTACTGACATCAGTAAGTGGGATGACTGTAATGGTCCAGTTACACGACGCAAATTTTATCACGTAAATTCGACGAAGCAGCGATTCACAGCTCACTGACAGGGTTTGCAAATGGATAATCCCAGGGCTAAATACTGGGAAAGGAAAAGACTTGAGGAGTGCGAGAACTAGTGAAAAATGATTTCGTGTTAAAATAAAGTAATGACTTCAATTT
>NC_081443.1:11437556-11438825 GCF_007210705.1 Tigriopus californicus
TTAGGAGTAGATGTTCATTTTGGTACTTCAATATCAATGCAGAAGACGAAGGATATTGATTGCTCCACTGAATTGCAAATTTGTTGTTTTAAGCTAGATTGAATTTCCATAGGTTGAGATCTTAACTTTAGCGAATATTCACTCCGCCTCCTCCCAAGTGACGAAAATTGATGTGTTTTGATTCCCATACCCTATATCCTTATCTTTTTTGGCAACTTATTTGTGGCTACAGATAATGTTACCCTCGAAAGTCCACTCCATTATATCATTTCGCCTTTTCCTTCCTTTATTCCCGAAGTCATGTTACCCTTTTTGCATTTCTAATTACTCTCCAAACATTTAGTCTTATAAACTTTGTCAAAAAGAAATTAACGAAGTACTAAGCCAATAAGCATTATTGACAGTTTAGCTGTTTGAAACGTTTGCGGGGAGTTAAGATCAGTAAACAAAAATTAGAGTATTTTAGACAGGGCTTAAAATCCCCTGGCGAAAAGGTCCAAAAAAAGTTGCCTCCTCCAAGTATGAAAATGGAACACATTTGGAACACTAATGGCAGATTTCAGTATCAAAGTTCATCAGTGATTTTTAAGAACACCTTCAAGCCCTTGAGAATCCAGGCTAGTTCGAATAATGAAGTCCACATCACTTCTGTCTCGGGCTCCTTCATTGTTTAATTTGCTTCCCTCTAATATTCGAAGGGAATACGTAAGCCGTATTGATCTAGTAACATCTTACTAGTCAGACTAGGACAAATTTTTAGATAGCATTTCAGATCAACCCTACATTCAAGGACTAGCTCGTTCTGCCAACTCAAAGTCATTGGTAGATCAAATATCGTACAAAGATGAAAAGGCATTAATATAGACGGAATATGACCTTTCATATTAATCGAATTGGGGATTGCATTCCTTCTGGGGTTAGAAAAGCCCGTGAAAAGACAAACAAAAAAATCAAGAAATTGAAGAATTACATTTTTTGAAGGCCCAACAGAAAAAAATCAGTTGTTCTTACTGCATCATAACATTACATTTATGTTCGGTTGTAAGAACATATTTATGATTATATAGATATTCATTATACTCATGAAAATTTAAACATTTTTAACATCAAAAAATTCCTAAGAAGGCAAAATGTTTTTAAAAATATTCAACCATATTTTGTAGTTTAGTTGTTTCAGGTGTCCGTAGAAGTAACGTTCATCTAACGATCTCAATCGTTTGCCAATGGGCATTTTCTATTTCAAGAAAATATTTTCCGGTGTCTCATACA
>NC_081443.1:11439825-11441876 GCF_007210705.1 Tigriopus californicus
CAACCCAACACACAAGGTCTAGCTCAAATTCATTGGCTGACCAAATATCATACAAGGTTTATGTGGTAACAAATAGACGGACGATAATTAATCATTTTGATAGTAATTGAGATTTCATTACTTGTAACGGTTAGAGAAGCCCGTGAAAAAACAAACTAATTTAATGTCAAGCAATAGTATTACAAGTGTAATTCTTCTCCATGAAACATGCGTCAAACGGTGGAAAAGCCCGTGAAAAGACAAATAAAAAATTGTATTAGTTTGATTGTCCTGTTTAACGTTTCATTTTCTTTTTATTAGTATGCGCTTTAGAAATTGTGATTGGTCGTGAAATTGCCGAATCAATCGAAGACACTTGCTAGGTAAGATATAAGCAAAGTTAAAACTTACAACGGACATAGTAAATGAAATCGACGTATTACTTCGTAATTTTAAATATGACGAACCATTGCGGGTCAAAATTTTTGCGAATCATTGATTCCCAATAGCGTTTAGGTAATTAGTTGATAAAATGGTTTTTAAAGAACTTTTCATTTTCAAAAAATGCCATGCTATAAACAGTATGTCAAGCTTTCTCTCCCAAATTTCCAGAGAAAATTTCCGTGAAATCAATTGCAGCCCAAAAATATATTTTTGTCAGCATTGCTTAAAGGCGCAGACGAAGGGTTTTTTGGCGTGCTCAAGAGCAGTGCCGGGGCGAGTCCAAGTGCTCTCGAGTCTTTTACTCGATTTGGAAAAAAATGCCAGATTCCTGTCTTTTAGATTAGACTCGAGTCTGGACTTGCCAAAAAAATGTATAAATTTCGTCAAAAAACGAACTTTCCTTCGTCATGAACTGACCACGTAAGGAAACAACTCCTGAGTGATGATTTCGTTGGCCTTGCTTAGTTAAGTAAAAACAAGAAAAGTCTTTTCATTTGACTTGAGTCCATCAAAAGACTCGAGTCCTCTGCCGTAATTCGGCCATGTCAGGTAAACAAAGGACTTGCACGAATCCGAATTTTGCCGGACTTGCCCCAGCACTGCTCCAGAGGCAATGCCCGTTCCGTGACATTATTCTGACCATCTTCCACAAGTTAAGTGAACCCGTTGGCGGAGACCAGTATTCAGGTGTGGAGCCTGGTGCTCAAAATCGACATCCTTGGGATTGTGTTCGCTCAGAGTGCAGGGACAAAAGAGAAAATGTGGCTACGTCCTTAAGAAGATCATAGGTGACTTCCAGCATTGATATGGGATTCATAACTTACCTTTACTCAAAAAATGCAACTTGCGCACATGAATTCAGGAGGTGAGCCTTAGTTTCATCATGATCTGGGACCACGACATAAACTCACAAGACATGCCCATCGGCAAGCATTGTAATGTGAGAAATCCACCCTTGGGTGGTGTGGCTATTTCTTCAGCAACCGAGTTATCCGTTACTGGAACACGCTTCCAATGGAACTCCACTTATCTCCTTTGTCTCCAGTGTTCAAGGCAGAACTGGTAAACGGTGATTTAAGCTAACGCTTGGTCTGCTTGTGGTTTACTCCGTGCATCCCTAAACGTCGCGGTACCAAAGGGCATGCCGAGGTGACGTGTGCTTCCTCCTGCTCTATCCCTTTATTTATCATTCAATTTGTATTGTTTTTGTTCAATCTCTTCGTCTACATGTATTTATATTGGAAAAAACAATAAGGGACCTGCCTCTGCGACAGAGTTCCATGAGGGACCACCACAGACTACTTGAGCACCCACATTACAATGCAGGACGGAACAAATCCTCTCGTATACTCTCAACCTTTCATTGATGTACAAGAGATTTAAAATTCGGCTGCTTGCAAGCACGCCATTTCTTTACCATAACTCATGGAAATCCAGGTGCTTATTGAGAAAAGATTGAGTGGCTCATGACGTACGAGACTTCTTTTCGGCACATAACCTGGAATTGGGCTGATCAAGGTTCCCATCAATTCAAATTGGACACGTTTCTCAGTGTGTTATAATCACGAGGTTATTCAAGGGACAAGTTCCATTTCAATGACATCATCATGATCCTGGACAGCCCAAAG
>NC_081443.1:11443710-11454826 GCF_007210705.1 Tigriopus californicus
TTCAAATGGAACAATGGTTTTAGTACTCTCTGTCAAGTTAACTGGACGTTAAAAATGGCTGAAGTTTAACAACATTTGTGCAGTCAGGAAGTCTTAACGAATTTGGGGACGTTCATTGGATTTGCCCATTCTCGCATTAAATAGTACATCCCCATGGGCTGCAAACTGAAATATCTGTCTTCCAACATTACTTTGTCTTCCAACATTACTTCGGAAAAAAATCACTAGAATTTCAAAAAGAAATGAATTTTGCACATTTTTATGAAAATAGCAAATTGGCTAACAACAATGCCATACAAAATGCGGAGACTCAAAGATTTATTTTCCTGCAGTCTCCGGTGTTTAAAATTGAGAGCTTTATCATTGACTGCAAAGAAGAATAAAGATAAGTTATTCCTTAGACAAACATTGCAGTCGCAAGCGTATTTTGGTCGGTTTGAAAGAAAGAAAATTGAAGAAAGCTATCTTTAATTTTACATCTTATTTACAAACGTATTGATGAACCAAGACGCAAAATAAAGTATCAAAACTTGACACAAATTTCCCTAACTTTCCACAATACAGTAGTTCCAGTATGTTGGAAAGGGCACTTTCTTATTTACTTTATCCATCATTTCAGCTTTAAAGGCGTAAGGTTGGCAAAAAGGTCTCAACAACTGACATAGGTAAAACAATATTCAAGACTTCATCAAAGGCTTCTGTTTCATTGCGTCAGCAACTCAAGTTGTCTATTTTTTGGCGGATCACACAGAATAAAAAAAATTCTTAACCCTCTGTTATTAGTAGTCCTAAAAAACTGTTGTGTTTTTGGCCGAAATGATTTCTTTGAAGTTGGGAAAAATATGAAAAAAGTTGAAATACGTGAAAGTGTTATGAACTCCAATACATGGCATTTACTCTACTTTAGTTGTGTTAAATTAGCTCGAAATAGCTTATCAAGTCCTTTCAGATATAATAAACAAGGCATTCTTGAAACTTCAACACTTCACTTACGTGCTTTTGTGAACAGTTTGCAAAGGATACGTTGATATTTATTAGCGGTGAGGTGAGTCCTTTAATTTTCCAACATTTTACCGGACTTGCCGAGTTCAGATGCTTTTTAGCAAAAAGACCAATCTAATGTCACTTTACTACATAAGGCAGAAGTAGTCACATTTCAAAGGCTGGTTTCTCGAGCAATCACTTCGCAATGATAATTTTGAAGGTCTAGATGATTTCATTATCTTGTTACCGCCAGACATGAAAAGCAGGTCATGGGCCCTCTGAACAGTGCATGGCGGGTGGGACTCGTTTGAGCCGTTACTTGTTTTTGGATTTTTTAGCAATACTGAATGTTACAGTTTTGAATCAAATCATAAGATGCGCCTTGTTGCACATGTCTTCAAAAATATTAATTACTTGCGGAACTGGTTACCGAATTCAGTAGAATTTTGCTGCTCGAGATATTATGAGCCGCACGTCAGAGACGATCTGCTTAGTTATTCAAACAGCTTTAGACTTGAAGGTTTTGAATCAAAGCATAAACAACTAGGCAATATATTTCATCAAAAAGAAAAGAATTACTTGCCGCTCAGCGAAATATCTTTATTTGAAGTTTAAAGTTGTAATATAAACTGACCTGATCGGCTTCGGATCGTACCATCTCCATTTTGATTCTGATTCAAAACTCTAACATGCCCTGCTAGTGCTAAAAAGAAAAAAAAACTAGTAACGGCCCATACTAGCCCAGCCGCATAAAACTGCAAAAACGGCCCCTGATAAAAAATTTGCATCCGGCAGTAAGAAAACATTGGAATTGCCTAAACCTTTAAAATCTGTTCTTATTCGAATTAGGTCTATGTTTTGAATAAATGAATGAATAAAGAAATGAGAATGTCATGGGAAGTACCAAGGAGCCCACAAGCTTTATTTTTTGGGATGATAAATATGATTTCCACCTCTAGGTCACTAAAATGTAACCCTAATATTGACTTTTACCTTCTTTGGATTCTCCATGTTTTCAATATAAAACAAAAGAAAATGATTAGCACTCACCGGGCAATCAACTGTCTCTTCCGTTATTCATTGAAATCAAGTGAACATTTTTCTTGAAAGAAGAAAGCTTGCCCTCATTCAGTGACCAGTTCATCTCAATCAAGATATAAGAAAAATGACTATATAAGTATGGTAAAATATGGTAAAAATGTTACAAAGCCTACAAAAAAAATCAACTTTAAGAAGCGAAATACTTGAAAAATATGTAATTTAGAAAAAGGCAAATTATTTAATAGCATATTTAAAATAAGGCGAAATATTGCAGAAAAATGAAATAATATCTAATGAAAAACCAAGGTGTTTTTAAAGCTCGGAGATATTTTCAAAAATACGTCCAAATGAGGTGTTTAAGGTTAGAACTTGTAATACATTGTTATATTGTAACCTAGTCTACAACTTGACCTCCATCTTTTGTAAAGACGTCTATAAAGCAATTTACATGAAAAAGAGGACTGCATTAGGAGTAGATGTTCATTTTGGTACTTCAATATCAATGCAGAAGACGAAGGATATTGATTGCTCCACTGAATTGCAAATTTGTTGTTTTAAGCTAGATTGAATTTCCATAGGTTGAGATCTTAACTTTAGCGAATATTCACTCCGCCTCCTCCCAAGTGACGAAAATTGATGTGTTTTGATTCCCATACCCTATATCCTTATCTTTTTTGGCAACTTATTTGTGGCTACAGATAATGTTACCCTCGAAAGTCCACTCCATTATATCATTTCGCCTTTTCCTTCCTTTATTCCCGAAGTCATGTTACCCTTTTTGCATTTCTAATTACTCTCCAAACATTTAGTCTTATAAACTTTGTCAAAAAGAAATTAACGAAGTACTAAGCCAATAAGCATTATTGACAGTTTAGCTGTTTGAAACGTTTGCGGGGAGTTAAGATCAGTAAACAAAAATTAGAGTATTTTAGACAGGGCTTAAAATCCCCTGGCGAAAAGGTCCAAAAAAAGTTGCCTCCTCCAAGTATGAAAATGGAACACATTTAGAACACTAATGGCAGATTTCAGTATCAAAGTTCATCAGTGATTTTTAAGAACACCTTCAAGCCCTTGAGAATCCAGGCTAGTTCGAAAAATGAAGTCCACATCACTTCTGTCTCGGGCTCCTTCATTGTTTAATTTGCTTCCCTCTACTATTCGAAGGGAATACGTAAGCCGCATTGATCTAGTAACATCTTACTAGTCAGACTAGGACAAATTTTTAGATAGCATTCCAGATCAACCCTACATTCAAGGACTAGCTCGTTCTGCCAACTCAAAGTCATTGGTAGATCAAATATCGTACAAAGATGAAAAGGCATTAATGTAGACGGAATATGACCTTTCATATTAATCGAATTGGGGATTGCATTCCTTCTGGGATTAGAAAAGCCCGTGAAAAGACAAACAAAAAAATCAAGAAATTGAAGAAATACATTTCTTGAAGGCCCAACAGAAAAAAATCAGCTGTTCTTACTGCATCATAACATTACATTTATGTTCGGTTGTAAGAACTTATTTATGATTATATAGATATTCATTATACTCATGAAAATTCAAACATTTTTAGCATCAAAAAATTCCTAAGAAGTCAAAATATTTCTAAAAATATTCAACCATATTTTGTAGTTTAGTTGTTTCAGGTGTCCTTAGAAGTAACGTTCATTTAACGATCTCAATCGTTTGCCAATGGGCATTTTCTATTTCAAGAATATATTTTCCGGTGTCTCATACAATTTGTTAAATTAGGAGTATTTTGATTATAAATCATGGTAAACACCAAAACATTCAAAGCCAATGACGACAACTTGCCCTCTCATGTAGCATTTGCTCCCCCCTCAAAGAGAGCGCACTTAAATTGCCAGAGACATCCCATTCTTGTATAAAAACAAGGGAAATGTAACTGCAGTCAACAGACCAACATGTCTCGTCTTTCAGTAAGTATTCAAACCGCAACGATCTTGGTGGCATATAAGACAAATAATTCCTTTCTCAGGGGAGCTTCATTTTCTTGTTCGTTGCAATTGCTCTGTTATCTCAGAGCCAGGCAAACCCTGGTTGGAGAAAACGCAGTGCCGAACCCGAAGCATCAACAAATCTTGAAAGATGGAGCAAAAGATCTGCGGAGGCTGCTCCCGGTGGCTGGGGAAAACGATCTGCTGAGGCTGCTCCCGGTGGCTGGGGAAAACGATCTGCTGAGGCGTCGCCTGGTGGCTGGGGAAAACGATCTGCTAAGGCGTCGCCTGGTGGCTGGGGAAAACGATCTGCTGAAGCTGCTCCCGGTGGCTGGGGAAAACGATCTGCTGAGGCCGCTCCCGGTGGCTGGGGAAAGCGATCTGCTGAGGCCGCTCCCGGTGGCTGGGGAAAACGATCTGCTGAGGCCGCTCCCGGTGGCTGGGGAAAGCGATCTGCTGAGGCCGCTCCCGGTGGCTGGGGAAAACGGTCTGCTGAGGCCGCTCCCGGTGGCTGGGGAAGGTAGTTAGTGTTTAGCCATAAAGTCACCAATCCTGTCTTTAGTTGTCAAGTTTCTGCATCCTCCAAAGAAAATTAAATTCCTTCATTAGTGCGTATTGATATTGTTGAATTTAATTTGGAGCAATATTTTTTTCCAAATAGGTTGACATTGCAAGCTCATGTATATATAACTTGTACTAATGATAAGAACTTGTTTGTAAAAATGTGTTCTTAGGAGGAGCCCGAGAAGAGAGGGAAGTTGGCTTCATTCTTTCCACTCGCCTGGGTAGTCGATGGCTCGAATATGCTCTCAAAACGCACATTTGGCCTCTTCGGTCATTACAATTGACCTTAAAACCTGGGTTGGGACCAAGGTCATGGATGCTTTTTAATCCGATAACTATAAGATTTTTTGCCTTCTGTGAACACTGAAAAGACCCAACCTTTTTGACCTCTCCCAATATGAGAGCTCTCTCATCCCTTTGTAATATGATCTTGAATACGCCAAAATACCTCCTAATTCCCACCGAAGTTTTTCGTTCCTTCTAAGTTTAGAGCAGGCGCCTTAGCTAAGATCCTTTCTCGCGTTTCCAGTTTGTGCAAACCACACATAGCAAAGGTTTTCTTCAGATCATCATAATCGAGATTTCGGGCATCCGCATCATCTGCAACTTCCATTTGTCTTTCATAAAATAGTCGAATTTCTCACCTACTCCTTGAGCGAGCCGAACAATTGAAAGTGATCAACAGTAATATTTTTTGAGCTCTACAGTTGACTACAATGCGATCCAAAACGGTAGTAAAGTTGAGGACAGTATCCTTTACAATTTCGATGACGTGCTCAATCTTCTGAAGAAAAGTAGTGATACAGTAAGTCCAAAATGTTGCAATCAGTACGATCCGACATTTTTTACCCAATCCAACGATAATTGCATGATTATTGCAAGCAACTTGCTCTCCAACAACGAAAGCCCTTCCAGTCTATCCCGTGTTCATTACCATCTGGAGAGCAAACGGTAATCTTTGATAATGCGCGGTCTCTCTCTTGATGAACCGTGTCATCTGGCACCTCCAATTCAAGTGGATTTTGGTCATCCCTCGTCCAAAGTGTAAAGGTCTTACTTAGTAACGAGGGCCTGAAGTTCAAAAAAGCGACCTTCGATTTGAGACGGCTCGTCTGTCTCCTTGTTGTGTTTCGCCCTCTCAAGCAATCTCAAGAGATCAAATGTGAGAATCCTCTCATCCCTCTTCATTCTCTGAGCATTTCCCGCTGTATCCAAGAAGACGTTCATTTTGCCGACCTCGGCTTTTCGAGCCAAAAGGTTTTGGTCTCGGTCTCGGTCTAGGTGAAACTTGTACGGGTCACACGTCTCCTCAATTTGATGTCGGCAATCCGGTCAAACTTGGAATGCTCCTCCAACTTAGGCATGGCGGAGTCCAACACCGATACCTAATGACAGTCAAACAAACTTGGAGTCAAAACATGCACGAAGGTTGCGACGTAAATTCAACATTTCACTGCCCCTTGATATGATCTTGAATACGAAATGCAACGTCTTCTTTACTGGACCCCTCTCTCGACCTAGCTGTCTACACAAATCCAAGCGGAAAGATCAAATACATATACCATCATTTGGTGTTTCTGGCAACATATTTGACTTGCTCGACCTTTTGCGAAACTGCTTAACTAATTGGAGCCCAAATGGGCGAGGCATATTCAAGCTGTGGCTGGACATCAACTTTTACAGAGTTGACGTCATGATCTTATCTCTGTACTTAAACGTCTGATAAATCCAACCATAAATTTGAAGAGCTTTAACCACATTCAACTGGAGAAGCTCATAGAATTTTCCAATATTTTGGAGGTCTACCCCTCAAGTCCTTCATGGACGAGACCTGCTGAATGCCTTTACCTTGACCACCTGATAATGAAAAGTCTCAAGACGTGGCCCTAAATGTCATTGAACGGAATTGTACTCTATTTAATGCCTTATTACTTTAAGCAACCCAAGAGTAGATTTCGTCTAGGACTTCTTACCAGACAACCGGAATTCTGACCATTGCTGCCACAAATTAATTCGTATAATCAGCATATGAAGAGATACTGCTATTATTACTACTAATAAGCTTCTGAAGTGGAGAAATGAAGATGATGAGAAGGAGAGGACCTCGAATTGAGCCCTGAGGAACACCGGACTTTGTATATGCGTCAATGTCATGAAATCTTTGCAACAAAAGGCCACGATTAAAAGTATCAAAGGCTTCAGCAAAATCGAGAAAAGGCGACATCCAATGATTTGTGTCCCTCTAGTTTTTCAATAATCCATTCCATATGCCAAATGAGTTGAGTATTTTTTCTACAATGTGCTCGGAACCCATACTGACCATGAATAAGGACTTCATGGAAGTCAAGAAACTACATGAAATTGCTAGAAGAACTTGTAAGTCTCCTTTCCTTGATGTCTTCTGAAGGATTTTGACATCTTGATTACAAGATCAATCTTATTGTTCAATTTGGATAATCTCACTAGTCTCAACAGACTTGTCATTAGGCCAAAGAGCTGATGCTCCTAAACTCTGAAGATAAGACTCTATGAAGATTTTGATTATTGCAGTTGCAGTCGAGTGGTTGGGTCAGATTGAACAGATCATTTGTCAGCCCGCACCGATATGGAACTTTGAGATAAGTTCGGTTTTGTTTCCAACTTGACAGAGTTTACGAGCGTCAGCTCTTTGGCCCAATGACATGTCTGCTAAGACTAGCGAGGTTATCCATTCTTTTCTCTTCTTACTAGAATGGATGGAGTTAGCCATTATTTCTAACCTCAAGAACCCCGGGGGCCCAGGGATAATTCAGATAACCATCGGACCATCGCCCTTGAGAAACTCTTCTTGAGTGCCAATTCGGTTTGCGAAGAAGCTGCTCTACCACCAGAGCGGCTACTCTCCTCAATCACAACAGGGCCTCTCCATCAATCACAACACAATCAATTATCCTCAATATGCAGATGACCTGTTTTTTCCTGGCGGATTTGACCGTGGAACTGCAAAATGTTTTCAATGCCTTTCAAGGTTACTGTCAAGGAATGGCCTTCAATTCAACACCATCAAGACAAGGGTCAGGGTTTTCATACATGTCGTTTGCCTAATACCTCCTTCACAATCAACAATACTCCGATAGAAATTGTTGAATGCTTCAATTGTGTCGTTTTCACCTTCACTTCTCAAGTACCCTTCACAAAACATCTTAATTCAACCATAGTCAATGCTTGGGCTAAGATCAGATACCTTTACCTACGTCTTCCTATTCAAAACCTTCCTTTGCCAATAGTCTTGGAAATTTTCAGAACCAGTCAAGGCTTAGGCTAGGCTCAAATACCTCTACCACCGTCTTCCTATTCAAAATCTTCGATTGCCAATAGTCCTGAAATCCTTCAGAACCTTCATCATCCCCATCTTCCCTTACGACTGACACCTTGCCTTCCCAGCTTCACCCACTCTGCCCTCAAATACGCCGATGCCACCTTTACCAAGTTCCTCAAGCGATACTTGTGCTTGCCCCAATACTGTATGGTAATAACGCATGGAAGGATTTTATATGCAAAACCGAGCCCCTCGTCATCGGCATGGCCGCGTTAGTGTCCAACAGTGTTGGGAGCCTGACCTTTCCGGAGGTGATGTCCGGACGCAAGGTGTCCTTCCCGGTCAAGAACTTACAAACACCTTATTGTCCTTTGCCTGACGTCCCTTGGGACTATTAGCAATCACGCACCTATGTCCAGTTCCGTGTTAAATGCCGTCTACGACGGGAGCTGACAAAGGATCTGATCAATCTGGCTCATCCTCCTCTTTGCAATAACCAAGATTTCATTACCTACCTCTTCCAAATTGTATCTGACTCTTCATTTATTTTATGTGCACTGAAACAAATCTAGTCAATGCATGTGCTATATCACGATTTTCAACTGCTTGACGCAATTTCCATTTCTTTGTTTGTTATTTTCACTAATTATTTATGGTTGAAATGGCTTTTTCTGTCCTTGTCACAATCCAGAATTAGCAACAGAAGAGACATTACTTGCACTACACGACAAGAGTGAATATATTGGACAAAAAGCTTCTAAAATGTCTTAAGGCTTCGTGTGTTTCAAACATTTGACATTGACGAAAAAACCAGCAAAATATATGCATCAAGCATCCTAATTCAAACAAGCAAAATAAAAGTCTCATTGATTCAAGAATGTGAACAAATTTCGATTTACATTAAATTACATTTAATTACATTTTGGGAGGGGGAGAAAGACATGGTCTTAAAGGCTTTACACCTTTGCGCGCCAGCGCCCCCTTTTGACTAACATAGTGATGTGTCGAGGTTTTGGCTCAGGACTAAGGAAAGTACGATACAATGAAATTAGAGGAGCCGTTCAATAAAAAAACAAAGAATAGTGCTTTAAATGAATAAAAAGATAACATTTTATGACTTCCAACCTTAATTTTATATCAAACGCTCTCCGGATCATTACTGGGGACGTGCAAAATTTGCAAAACAGCAACTTGTTTGGAGACAAAAAGATAAAAAACCAATGACTAAAAGTTGCAAAAAGGCCAAAAGGTGTAACAAAAGGTGCAAATGAAATAAAAAGAATGGAAATTCAAATCTTTTTTTGCAAAGTAATACGAATTTAAAAAGCACCTTCTTACAAACCGAGTTTTACCTCGTTTTTGGACCAAATTGGATTAACTGTTTCTGAATTAGGTCGAGAAATGCTCCCTCTTGCTTTTTTCCCCTTTTTTAGATCTGTACCAGACTTACCTTGACCTAACGGAAGAAAAATTGGAATTTTTCTACCTCAAAAGAGAAACAAGTAATAACAAATGAAAAAGCCAGCTTCAAGTAAACAGAGACAAGGTAAGAAGGTTGCTGAAAAAGTTAAGTAGCCTCAAAACGCATCAAGTTACTTTGCTTGGAGGACGTAAAGAAGACAGTTATGATGCGGTTTGGGGTTGCTTAACTTTTTTAGCACCCTACTTACCTTGTCTCTGTGGACTTGAAACTGTCTTTTTCATTTGTTATTACTTGTTTCTCAAGCAAAAGTGAAATACTTTTGGCCTGCGGAATTTAATAAGAAACGTCAATCATTTGAAATTTCTCTTTTCAGCCTTTGATTTCCAACGTTGAAACCAATCATATTGACAAGAAAGTTCTGATTTCAACCAAAGCAACGGTTTAAAGCCAAATGTGCAAATAACGGTAAAAAGTGCCAATGTGAAAAATTGGTCTTTAGAGGCAATATTTCTTTTTACACTATGTGCCCGTCCCTACTCATTAAAAATGAGTTCAACTTCATAAAGTCCATTAAAATAGAATGGAGATTATACCTAATATGGCGCTCATCTATGAAGCAAATGACTTTCTATTATCATAGAAGTGCACATATTATAAAATATCTGTCAGCAAATGAAAAACCTAGAATATGCCCACATATTATTCCTTACTGAGTTCAGCGTTTCGTTCTTTGTAAGCTGAAACGAGAAATCTAGAAATGGCACGAAATGTAGAGCTAGAAACTTTCCCGGAACTTCTCAAAACAACCTTTTGCCTGTAAGTCGAAAAAGAATGCTTGAACTTACGTTAAACCTAATTGTAAAATAATCTTTTTATATTCCAAGAAACTCTACGTAGGATATGCAAATTCCCTGATGAATTTATTTAAAAGCACCTCAAAGAACATCCATCTGTAAGTCTAGGAAAAGTCTTTGGAAAAGAATCAAAGACGTGCAGATAATAAATTATAGACACATGAAATTGGACGCAAATAAACATTTTGAATGCCAATTAACGAACACTTGTGAATCAAACGTAACAATTCCTCAATAACGATCATTCTTATCTCAGCCGCAGTTTTCATGGGGGTCAGACCAAATAATAACGAATGAATGTGCCATGAATGCCAAAAGCTGTGTAACCCATCCATTTTTGCAACATTAGAGTTTCTTTCAGAAAAATTCATCAATTTTTGGCATAGAATTACCGGGAAAGGTTTCAAAAGCGTTGTTTTCCCGAAACTGAAAATGGTCGAAAAATTAAAACATCAACAGCATTGCAAGACATTATGGAACTGTGGCGAGCATATGCTCGCTCACTTTAGTCATCTGTGATATGTATATTTAGCTAGGAACTCTTGGTAATAAACCAGTCAACTACCATCTCTTGACTCAATCACATGGCGGACCTTGCGTCCGCCATATTGGTAACCCCGACGTTTTTGGGCGGTTGTTCCGGTCTATTGGGCGGTGTTTCCGGAAATTCACTCCGGCCCGTTCCCACTCCGGCCCGTTCCCACTCCGGCCCGTTCCCACTCGGCCCGTCCCGCCTTGTCGCCGCTTCCCGGCCTTGTCGCCGCTTCCCGGCCTTGTCGCCGCTTCCCGGCCTTGTCGCCGCTTCCGGCCTTGTCGCCGCTTCCCGGCCTTGTCGCCGCTTCCCGGCCTTGTCGCCGCTTCCCGGCCTTGTCGCCGCTTCCCGGCCTTGTCGCCGCTTCCCGGCCTTGTCGCCGCTTCCCGGCCTTGTCGCCGCTTCCCGGCCTTGTCGCCGCTTCCCGGCCTTGTCGCCGCTTCCCGGCCTTGTCGCCACTTCCCG
>NC_081443.1:11454877-11475647 GCF_007210705.1 Tigriopus californicus
CGGGAAGTGGCGACAAGGCCGGGAAGCGGCGACAAGGCCGGGAAGCGGCGACAAGGCCGGGAAGCGGCGACAAGGCCGGGAAGCGGCGACAAGGCCGGGAAGCGGCGACAAGGCCGGGAAGCGGCGACAAGGCCGGGAAGCGGCGACAAGGCCGGGAAGCGGCGACAAGGCCGGGAAGCGGCGACAAGGCCGGAAGCGGCGACAAGGCCGGGAAGCGGCGACAAGGCCGGGAAGCGGCGACAAGGCCGGGAAGCGGCGACAAGGCGGGACGGGCCGAGTGGGAACATCCAACGATAATTGCATGATTATTCCAAGCAACTTGCTCTCCAACAACGAAAGCCCTTCCAGTCTATCCCGTGTTCATTACCATCTGGAGAGCAAACGGTAATCTTTGATAATGCGCGGTCGCTCTCTTGATGAACCGTGTCATCTGGCACCTCCAATTCAAGTGGATTTTGGTCATCCCTCGTCCAAAGTGTAAAGGTCTTACTTAGTAACGAGGGCCTGGAGTTAAAAAAAGCGACCATAACGATCATTCTTATCTCAGCCACAGTTTTCATGGGGGTCAGACCAAATAATAACAGAATAAATGTGCCATGAATGCCAAAAGCTGTGTAACCCATCCATTTTTGCAACATTAGAGTTTCTTTCAGAAAAATTCATCATTTTTTGGCATAGTATTACCGGGAAAGGTTTCAAAAGCGTTGTTTTCCCGAAACTGAAAATCGAAAAATTAAAACATCAACAGCATTGCAAGACATTATGGAACAAAAACAGTACCTAAAAGAAACATTTGGTCATTGATGAAAATTTTCACCACCAAATGGGAAAGAGCAACTAGCCAACGACAATGAACAAATGGATTCAGGTATAAAAACAAGAGTTGACAAGCGTACAATGTCTCAGACCATCATGACTCCTTCATTGGTAAACAACCCAATTACTTTAAACACTTTCAAAGTATGATAATCTCGTTTCTCTCAACAGGTGAACTTCGTTCATTTGTTTGTTGAAATTGCAGTGTTTACTCAGAGCCAGGCAAATCCTGGTTGGAGAAAACGAAATGCCAAACACGAAGCTGAAGCCACAACTGAAGGATTAACAAAGCAACCTGCTGAGGCCGCTCCCGGAGGAGGTTGGGGCAAACGATCCGCTAAGGCTGCTCCTGGATGAGGTTGGGAAACTGATCTGCTCAGGCTGCACCTGGTGGCTGGGGGAAACGATCTGCTGAGGCCGCTCCCGGTGGCTGAGGAAAGCGATCTGCTGAGGCTGCGCCTGGTGGCTGGGGAAAACGATCTGCTAAGGCTGCGCCTGGTGGATGGGGAAAGTAGATACTTGAGCATATGAGTATGGCCAGTCTGTCATTAGTTGTCAGGTTTTGTAATCCTTTGGAGAATAATAAAGTTGTTTTTATTCTCAGTTTTAAACTGTATTTGCCATTAGAAGATTTTTGTCGGACGAAATAGCAATGGTTTGGCAACTAAAAGGCAACGGGTTAATGGATATCGAGAGGTTTACATTTTTTGTCATTTGTAATTACATGATTCACTTCCAAATGTAAAAGTTCAGAAATTAGTTGTGGATGTTTAAAACCCCTATGATAGTGCTGATTAGGTCTAAACAGGTGGAGTCCTCACTATGAATTATTTCGAGGTTTTGAAGGACTCTTATTGAGCTTGCAAATGTATGGTGTTTGGCATAAAGCTTTCCTTTTGCGTGATATCTATGATATTAAACCGAGGCTTCGTGGTTATTCAGGAGTCCCGATAGCGTTGGCTGAAAAACAACATCATAAATTGTGTGTATGGGTTTAACCGTTCGTAATTAGAAGAGTCACAGACATGTATTGAACAAGAGCAAAGGCTTCAAAACGGAAAATCAAGCCTCTCACCTGGAGATCATGAGAGCAGAATAACTATTACATGTTCGCTATGGTTATCATTGCGAAGTAAATTGAACAAAAATTGAGCCAAGGGAAGGAAAGCCCCGAAGAAGGTTTGATGTTAAACCTAGGTCCTCTTTCTAGTATATTGATCATTCTTTTAACAAAATATTTCAGTCAAATAGAAATATTTGATATGCCTACTAAACTTAGATGTAGAAAGATAAAAATGATGACAATGAGATGAACTAGCAAGGATCCTTGCGGAACACCCGTCTTGATATTTCATTTTTCACTAAGAAATCTTAAAATTATCTTAAAGATTATTATTATAAAAATTTGTACCGTACGACATCAACCACGGATTTTCCATGTGCAGTCAAAGATATTTGTCATATATGCATGAAAATGCAAAGTAAGATGGAATCATTCAAAGTTATGTAAATAGTTCTCAGGAACATCCAAGCACACTGAGATTTTTTCCCGTTTTTTGGTTTGTTTTTTCACGGGCTTTTCTAACTCCTACAAAGAATGTAATCCCCAGTACTTTGAAAATGAGAGGTCATGATTCGTCTATTTATTACCTTGTAAACTTTTTTATGATATTTGGTCTACTAGCAAATATGAGATAAAACAAGAAAAATGTCAAGAAGGTAAAGGTCGAGGTGGTTGAGCAGCTTCTCCGGAAACCGAATTGGAGCTCTGGGAGGAGATCCCTATCCTTGGCCAATCCGGAGAAGCGGGCAGTTAGTAGGGTGGACATCATCTTCAATAAGGGATTCTCTTGGGCAATGGTCCGATGGTTGTTTGGAATGTCCCTGGGCCCTTTCGTATGGATGAAGATGATGGCTGACTCCATCCACGCTGGTGGGAAAAAGGAGAATGGAGGGCGATGCTCAAAAGATCTATCTTGGAGGAGTGGCTGGGCTTGGGTCCAGAGAAGTGAAAGTTGAAAGGAAAGACCCCAGATGTTGAGGGGCTTTACTCGTCATCTTCTTGAAGGCCACGTTCATCTTGGGTTCTGTGAAGGCTGCAAAAGGGGATGGTGTTCTTCTGGCTAGCACAGCATCCCCTCTATTCACTTTCTGAAGGATGGCTGTGAGGTCTGAGATGAGATCATCATAGTCCGTGATTGGCTCTTAGTAAACGACAATGATGGTGAAGCCTTGGGCATCCACGGCTACGTGATGAGGAGAGGATGAGAGAAGGGTGGGCTCATATAGAGCTCCAACCCATCGT
This sequence comes from Tigriopus californicus, assembly GCF_007210705.1. Classification (NCBI taxonomy): domain Eukaryota; kingdom Metazoa; phylum Arthropoda; class Copepoda; order Harpacticoida; family Harpacticidae; genus Tigriopus; species Tigriopus californicus. The sequence continues at coordinate 11,457,999 of NC_081443.1, forward strand.
TGGCCAACAATGATGGTGAAGCCTTGGGCATCCACGGCTACCTGATGAGGAGAGGATGAGAGAAGGGTGGGCTCATATAGAGCTCCAACCCATCGTTGGCCAACCACGCCCAGTGGGCTTCCTGGCATGAAATACGAAGCTCTTTTTGCCAGGAAAGCAACCCTTGTGTTTCTCCTTGGTGGCCCACGCCTAGAATAAGAAGGTGAAGCCGTGTCCTCGGATCTTGTTGAGACATCGTCCCACCCCAGCCATTCGCAGCATGTTCGCCCGTCCATGCCTGTTGAGAAAGCAGGCCGACACCGGTTGATTCCTTCCTCTACTCTTGCTGATCCGCTATTGTCGCCGATGCTGGTTCCTCGCGATACCGAGTTGTTCAATCCGACCTAAAAAAGAGTGATCACTATGGCCATTGAGGGGGGAAAGGGAAGGGATGATCAGGAAGAGGAAGAGGGTTGGAGGGCTAGAGGCTCACGTCTTGAAAAAGACGTGGTCCGGGGAGTATCGGAAGAGGAAGGATTGGAAGGAGAGGTGCATTGAATGGGACATTGAATGGGACATATCACAGATTCATGGGGGTGGCCATTGTTCGTGGGCGTGGCCCCGCTCACTGGTATCACAGCTGGTACTAATTTATCTACTTAAAACCATTAAAACAATGTTCTGGTCGGAGGTGTAAAAACCGCACTTGTATGAAGGGCATAGGGGAAGTCCTTCAAAACGATGGAAAGACCAATGAACAACTCCATTAGAAAATGGGAAAATTTATTCAAAGTTTGATCTCTGAGACATTTAAATCCAGACATACTATCTCAATGCTAACTTGGTTCAATTTGATTGTTCTAGTGCTTCTTGAATTTACTGCTCTCATTTAGGCTCCAATGAGTTCAGCAAGAACAAAGATATTTCACCATGAACATTCAAGCAATGCAAAAGCTCTTGCATTTGAAAGAAAAAGAAATTGGGACTATATAGTGTTCATAAAATCTACAAAAGGTGTCTGAATAGATTTTCCACTGGATGATTTACAAACTAATGACAGACGTAGTATACTCATAAGATCAAGCATCTACCTTCCCCAGCCACCGGGAGCGGCCTCAGCAGATCGTCTTCTCCAGCCACCGGGAGCAGCCTCAGCATATCGTTTTCCCCAGCCGCCGGGAGCAGCCGCAACAGATCGCTTTACTGATCCTTCAGTTGTGGCTTCAGCTTCATGTTCGGCATTTCGTTTTCTCCAACAAGGATTTGCCTGGCTCTGAGTAAACAGTGCAATTGCAACGAACAAATAAACGATGCTCACCTGGTCGCAGAAAATCATGTTATCATTCTCAGAAAGGGTATAAAGTAATCGAGTTGCTAACCGATGGACAAGTCATGACTGTCTGATACTTTATTTGCCACTGGCTCCTGCTTTTATACATGAAGACTCTGCCATTGTAATTGGTTTTTCGCTCTCTTTCATTTCGTTCTAAAATGTTTCAACAATGACTATTGAGAAAATTAGCTTTGCTTGGATAAGTGTGGAAGCATATATTTACCTTTTTGTTTGATGTATATGAGCATGATATTTTTGGGATTTATCTGCATCATGTGGGTGCAACTAAAAATACCCTGAAATTCAGCATTCCAATGATATGAAGTTCAAAATCCTGCAACGTCGGTACATTTATTTATTTTTTCAAAAATCAAAAGCTGGACAGTTTCCAAGAATTTATCAAATATTTTAGCAGGTTTTTCGTCTACAGCTTGGCTCCAAAAGCTTTTCAAGATTCATTCATATAAATGCAATATATGGTATATGGAGTTTACAACATCTGATAACTTATGGTCATCATTTACAATCACAAAGGATAAATCTCGCAACGAAAGAATGTTTCTATTTTTTGGTAGTGACTCAAATCGCCAAGGGTCATTGAAAATGTCAGGGAAAGATTTACAAGTTCATACCAAGGTCTTGGAAAAGGCTGTTGGGTGGAGATTAGTCAGAATTCTAGACAATTTGGGACACTGGAGCACCACATATCTAGTGGACATTGAAAAGTTTGACAAAAGACCTAAATTTGTGTCGTCCTGATGCTTCAGATACCTCCAGAGACCTAGCAATACAGGCTTGCAATTATTTTTGAAAACCTGCTGAACTTACCGTCGCCCAAATGGGTGAAGCATATTCAAAATGCGGCTGGACAGTCGATTTGTACATAGTTAGTATTGTGATACTGTCTCTGAACTTAAATGTCTTAAACATCCAACCACACATTTGAAAAGCTTTACCAACCTTCAACTGGATATGCTCATCCAACTTGCCATTATTTTGGAGGACTGCACCTTAACCATTCTTGGACGAAACCAGCTCAATAGTTTTACCTCCATTATCTACCAGCAGAGTGTGAATTTTGCATCGTAGCAAACGAAAAAATACTGACTTTATAACTGAGCTTCTGAAGTGGAGTCATGAAAATGATGAAAAGGAGAGGACCAAAAATGGATGCCTGAGGTACACTCGACTTGAAATCATGTATTTCACAAAAGGATCTTTCAACCCTAACCAATTGATCCCTGCAACAAATGAAACTTCTTAACCAATTGAGAACCTTGCCTTGGATCCCAATCTCATAGAGTATGTTAATTAAAAGGGCATTATCTACCTTGTCAAAGGCTTTGGCGAAGTCATGATAGGCAACATCACTCTCTAGTTCCTCAATAATCTGATCTATATGTTCAATCAGTTGGATAACCGTGATAAAATGAACTCGGAACACAAGCAGACTAGAATGGGGGGCATCATGGACTAAAAGAAACTTTGAAGTTCATGATCTTCTCAAACATCTTTGTAATATTCGAAGTGAGAGAATTCGGCCTATAGGTATTCGGGAGCGACTTATAAAAAATTGGAACAACGTGAGCTAACAAAAAAGAAAAAGGAAACTTGCCATGATCCAAGATAACACAACAAATACGAGAAAACATGAGCAAAAACCAGTGAGCATCACGACTTGGAGAGCTCGAAAGTCTCAAGTCCCTGATGGCCTTTGTGACTACAAGAACGTTTAACCGCTCAACTTGACTAGCCGCGCCAATCTTAACACATTCATCATTTGGGCAATTAGCTGTTCCTTCCAAACTCTGTGGAGTTGAAACACACCAGAGAACTAATCCCTAGGTTAATCAGCCACAACCTTTACGTTGCCTATGGCTTCCCCATTGACCTCAAAAGGTCCCACAGGGTGGTTCGTTTTTTTCCTACAGTTTGCATAAGAGAAAAATGCCTTCGGATTCGACCTGCCCACCTGAACCATTCTACAATCTTTTTTTCAATCGATCAATCTCAATGCAGGCCTCAATCCTACGATGAACCAAATCCAACTTTCTTTGAGGGCTAGCCACAACTGCTGGATTCATATTCCTCTGCAGCCTTTTTCCACGTTTGCAACTCCCATTGAATAATTGCTTCTTTCGCTTTGTAATTTTAATCTGTGCCCCGCCTTTCGAAACACATTCAGGCACTAATACAAACACTTTATGGTCACAGTGTATGGAGGGTTCCTTTTTCAGTACTGAAATCAGGTCCAGCCACTCTAACCTTTGAAAATTAAGGCCAAGGTTCATCCTTGAATTTGAACTTAGCAAAACCGACCTTTCTGGACGTTCTTACTCTAGAGCAACACAGCTTTTGAGTATCATTTTGATTCGGATACTTGGCAATTACTTGTACCGGTCTGTGAATATATCTCAGCATGGTTAAATTGTGCCTCTTGAGGGCTATTGCAGATTTCATGTAAGAAGAAGGTGTTTATACCAAAACGGAGACGGTAGGAAAAACTCTTACCACCCTTGTTGACCTGAGAAATACCTTGTCCGTATTTGACCTCTGCCACACTACGTATCATTCAATTCTGCCTCTATTATTTGTTGTTTTGATGCACATTTAACACTCCTGAATAGTTGTTGGTTGCAATTGGCTTTTGGGGCCAGGTTACAAAATCCGTTTGAGAACGTTAGACCAAATGTGAGCGGACATCTATTCGGACATTTAGGCAAGGGCTGGTACCAGCAAACAAACTTGCCTGCCAATGCCAGTGATGCAAAAATTGGCGTTTCAAACTGGTTTTAATGAAGATGACCTTTCCTCATATAGCGATGTGAAAGAACGGTCAGCTTTTCAAAAACGTGCTTGAAGCCCCAAAACTGCATCACTGATACTGGTACCAGCAAACAAACGAACCTATCAGAGCTTGCCCCCCATTGCACGTCAGCAAGAAAGGAAAATTTCTTTTTGAATGCGAGGGTTGCTTTAGAGTACGATTGAAACCCAAGGTTAAATCTGGTTTCAGTATTGAAGTGGAGCGATTTTCATCCTCAAGATTGAATCTTTGGTAAATTGACATGTCGTTATTTATGGTTGTCTCCCTTACATTACTCAACAATTCAACTTTTGCAAACTTTTGTTAATTGACCAATTTAAGAGTTGTATGCCCATTTCTGACATTTGATTTATTTACTGATCCATGTACTTCTCCCCGTTTATAAGGCGATGATTGACATCACACCTGAACGCAGTAGAGAAACACCCCTTGTCCAAACTAAAAAAATGCCGATCATTTTATTACTTTTCGCAGGCTTCCTTATCACTACTTGGCATGAATTGCTCATGCAGTGTTACCATATTTTTTAGAAATAGCTCTGACCTAATGCAAAAAATTCGTTTAAGATCTATTTGAAGATGCCATTGCTGATGCATCATCAACATATGTTATACATATTATTATTGTTTTCAATTCAAATCCTATCAAAATCTATGAATTAGACGCTGAGATATTATGAGATGGTGTGTACTTGTATTGCATGCACATGCGCATATGCAGCTGTCCTGCTCTCTCTCTTCTCTATTGCTCTCTCTCTCTATCTCTCTGCCTTTTTCTCTCCTAATCTTGATCTTGAATAGAACGGACGTGAAGATACAACCCTCCGAGTATATTCGATGTGTCCTTAGGGACATAACATGTCGCAATCGGCATGTCCGGCTTGCTGCCCTCTGTTTACATCCATATATTGGGAATATACACTTATGGACCATTGAAGACATTAAGTTTCCAACCAAGGACTGCCTTTCGCGGACAAGCACATCCCATTGTTGAAGAAAACCCGGCACGTCATTTGTGGACTTGTCCGACCCGCCTTTCTGCGTGTGGCCTTTTGACGTCCTTCTACGTGTGGCCAGTAGCCCTCAAGTTTGAGGCCCTTCAGTGAATTGTGGATGATGCCCACCGTGAATTGTGGTTAATGCCCATCCTATATCGTGGATGAGGTCCACCTTGTACCGTAAAGGATACCCACCCTCTCTCGCCCTTTTACTCTTGCAATTACCAACCATGGCTTCAAATTTTTTGGACGTGGATTGTTCCAATCAAAATACTAGTCTTCTTATCAACCTTTTCTACACCTTGAGTCATCATCATGTTTCGTCCATTATTGCCTAGGAAGGAATTTGATACATTACCGTTAACTCCACTTGCGTGGTGAAGAAACAAGTTGTCCAGTTTTTCAAGAAGCGACGTTTGGTGCATATCTTACCAATTCAGCAAATCCAGCGATTCAATTTCTTCCCCAATACTTATTCAAACTTTTGAGAAAGAGGATACTTCCATCAACTTCGCACAACACACTCCTAGTCGAAATTTCAAACATGAAAGCGCTACTGAGCTTCGAAGTGGAATCGTTGAGCTTTACAAAGCAAACCATAGCAACAATGAAATCAGAAAGATACTTGGGCCGGCCAAAGTGACCGCAAAGCTGGTCAGGAACACCGTCAATCGGTTCGTGGAGACTGGCAACATCAATGACAAGCCCAGAAGTGGCCGACCTACGACAAAGCGTACTCCAGAGCTCATCAGAAAGGTCAATGACAGGATCCGCAAGAAGAACAGCAAAAGTATGAGAAAGATTGCAAGGCAGGCTGGTGTCAGCCACACCATTGTCCAGCGGATCGTCAAGCATGACCTAGGCCTCAAGGTGTACCGAAGTCCAAGTTCCAACTCCTCAGTGATGCTACAAGAATCAAGAGGCTGAAGAGGAGCCAAGTTTTGCTTCGTAAAATCAAGCTGGATGATCTTGGCCTAGTGTGCTGGACAGACGAAAAGATTTTCACGGTCCAGCCCATCCACAATTCCCAGACCAGCAGGGTGATCGGCAAGAGCTTCCGTGATATCCCTTTGGAAGAGAGAGCCATTTTTCGCCGCCAGAAGCCCGCCTCTGTCATGGTGTGGGCCAGGGTAATGTCGGACGGGAAGAAGTTGCCTTTGGTGTTCATTCCTCTCGGTGTCAAGATCAACCAGCAGAAGTACCGTGACATGTTGGAGTCCAATGTGGTCCCTGGCTCCAGAAGACCTATGGCAATGCCCCATTTGTCTTCCAACAAGATGGAGCGCCTGCCCACACTGCCAGAATGGTCCAGGAGTTTTGTACAGAAGTTTTCCCAACCTTCTGGGACAAAGCTATGTGGCCCCCCTCAAGCCCTGACCTCAACCCGACGGACTTCGCCTGTGATCCATCCTTGAGGACAGGGTTGTTCCAAGACTCATAGAAGTGTCGGGGCTCTGAAACTTGCCCTTGAGCGCTCATGGGCCTCCATCCCCGAGGACATGGTGATCCGAAGCTGCGCCCAAGTCAAAACTCGACTTCGCCGTGTAATCGCCAACAAAAGGTGACCACATTGAAAATGTATATCAAAAATCGTAGGCCTTGGTCTTGTCTATTTCTGGAATAAAAATCAGCCCGATATCTCTAATCATTTATTTTTTATAGCCAAAAAAAGAAGTCCCATACTTAATTGCCATACTGTTTGCAGATGTCCTGCTCTCTCTTTCTCTATTGCTTTTCTCCCTCCTTTTTCTCTCCTAATCTTGATGTTGAATAGAACGGAGGTGAAGATACAACCCTCCGTGTATTATTAGATTGGGGGTGTGTCCTTAGGGACATAAATAACTATGACGGTAAAGTTCTTGACCATTGATAAAACTTGTAAAACTGATGAAGAGAAAGAGCAACTTTTTTTATTCAGCATCCAGTGTAATCACTAGACAGGAACACATAGTTAAGACCTGTAAATAAAATCAAACTAAGAAAATATTTCGGCTAAAAAGTTAACCTTTTTTTCAAGGTCAAGTAATCACCTTTCAATTTAACAATCTTTTCATTTTACTCTGGTATAGACGCAACTAAGGGCTCAAAGGCAATTAGCTCAAACCCTGACCATACTTCTTGAAGTTGCTTCTCAAGATGTTTAGTGGAAGAGGCAAGTGCCTTTGATTGCCCCTCATTTTAAGGACTGTTTATCAATTCTCGATGGAATTAAGGTCAGATGAATCAATCACCAGCCCACACCTGTTTCCTCCAAAAGTGATGAACAATTGTTTCCAAACAGTTTTTAGTTTCGGTGCTTTTGACTGCTTGAGGTGGAGCACCATTTTGCATGAAAATTACTGCTGAAAGTTAAGGGTGAAGTATTTTTGGGTTTATGGGCTTGTGGTGAACTTCCCCTTCATGGCAGAGAGGGCTATTTTAGACAAAATCTCATCTTGGTAGTGTTGGGAATTTACTTGCTGTTTGGAGGAATGAAAATAGGTCAACCATTGTCCACCTTTTAATATCTCGAGGGTGCTTCATCACGGAGCAGACAAGACTTTTCCGAATTTGGAGCCCAAAGGTGGTTGTACATTGAGTTTAGAGGAACGAATAATTCTCCCCACATTTTTCAGTGCCAATCTTCTGAAGTCAAGGAAATTTTATCTTGACGAATGTTTACTTGGCATGTATTATTCTTTCAGTAAGGAGAGCTTTGTTTGATGCTGATAGAGATGGGCGCCCACCAAGTGATGCTTCAGAAGGACCCTTTCGGGCTCTATGCCCACTGATGATCCCATTTTGATTAGCCTGGTTGACAGTTTTCAGGGGCTTTGTAAACTCCTTTCCAAGTTCAGGTTTAGCACATATTTGGTCACTCCAGTCACACACATTGGGATGACTGGATAGAGGTTTTGTCTTGAAGGCTTTTATCACCCCAGTGGTAAGCCCACAAAGTTTAACACTTTGCAATGAGATCCTATGAATAAGATCCCATTCCAGCCTCAATCATAGCAACCAAACGTCCTCTGAGGGCGTGGTTTGTGCTAGACGGCATTTCATTTTTTCCAGAGAAGTGACACTGGGCAATTTACACACCTTGGCCAAAACAGTTACTGTTATTGTACCATTGTGTCAGTTGGAATTTCCCTCTTCAATGTAGATAATATCTAGCACTTGCTTTTGGTTACCCAAAATATCTACATAATATTCTTGGAAGCAACACACATGAAGCGAGGAATATAAAATGCCTCTAGACGTCATTGGTACAAGAACTTTTCGCTGTACACTTCAAAATGCTCCATTTATGTCATGATGGAAAAGCAGTATTCGGCATTGTCAAGTCAGTAAACCTTCTTTGTTAGAAGCATATGACTTAAGTTGTGGAAATCTGGAAGCTTTGGACATTTGATGCCTCATACTCAAGCCAAAGAGAGATTTTTAATTTGCTTGAAATTGAACTGAATCAGGATTTTTGATTGAGAAGATGTAAAAAATAAAGTAGCAAATGCTACAAGATTTGAAACCAAGAACTCCCTCAAAATAGTCAAGAGCAACCACAATTGTCAAACCTGACTTTCATTGTTCATAATATGTTGAATGGAAATAGGAAAAATGTTGAGCCATAAATTTCCTCAGTTGTCATGATATAAACTAAAAATGAAAAGGCCAGGAAGCTGAAAAAGGAACGAGTAACGAGCATTTTTCTGATTTGGGGTTGTTATAATTACATCATTTTAAATAGTTATGTAGTTACACTTCCTCTTTGAAAGAAGGAACGAATTCAAGTATTTTGTTATTTTAATTTGGTTACTAATGCCCTGTTAAAAGAGTAATTAGTCCATGGCATCTGAAATTTAGACCAGACCATTGGGAGGGTACATATTTTAAGAAGTTGGGACAATGGCTTAAGTAAAACTTGCAACAGCCAATTGGAGATTATGTGAAAGGGTTAAAATAATATGATAACACTGTTTTAACCCAATAGAAAAATTAATCCTAAAAAAGGTGTCGGACAGAGTCTCAATTTTCACATCTACTTTCGAAATTTCTTGGTGATAACCCCAAGCTGGATTCTTGGACCCGGTCGTCTCCTCTCGTCTCGTCTCACGAGTCTCACCAACAAAAAAGCTTATCAGGTATTGAGAGAAATGCGCATATCCATGTCAACAATTCTTCCTTACAAAAACCATAAGAAGTTATTTTGACGTGATTGATTTATTCAAGTCTGGCTCAAATTTGTCGCGCATATGGCTATTAGTTAACAAGATTTGCTTGGATATTTCTGTTGGAATTCAAAAAGGCTTTGAACCACTGTGGCAGTCGTCGCAATGGCGAGACGAGAGGGAATAAGCTGATCAACGAAGAATCCAGCTCCAAATGAGCAAAATATACTATCTGTGAATCAAAAAATTTTCAATTTCTTAACTGCGGGGCCTACTTTTTAATATTCTACCTTTTCTTAAGTAAACTTCATTTCAAAGTTTTACATCTGAAAGCTGAATGAATGTTTTCCAAATCACTAGTGATCCGAGTTTTAATTGCAAATAATAATAATGCCACCATACAAAAACTGAATTGATTTTTTTCCAAGAAATCTAGTCCAATTTCTTAATCCATACTCTTTACCATCAAACTTGATGTATGAGTTGTTCAAACAATAAACAACCTTAATGGCATATTGTCGCAGGTTATTGCATGAAGTTTTCTGGTACCCTATATTCAACTTTAATAATTCATTTGATCAAATCACTTCTATATTTGGTTTTAAAAAGACACTAGCCAATTCCCAAGTAATGAGTCATCAAACGTATCAATAATAAAAAAAGACCTTAGTTTGATGTGGGAATAATCAGTTACATTTTGAGGCTAGCTAATGGTTTCCCAACATGCCACTACTAACGTGATATCATTGAAAAAAATCAACTCTAGTAGGAACTTCTATGATTATTTAATTGATGCTATCAGTAATCCGTAGTTTTTTTGGATTTCTATGTTGCTGAATGCCTCATTCCAAATTGTTAGGATTTCTTGCTTGATAGTTTGTTCAAGATCGAGCTTACAAAGTTGGAAAACAACACTGTTAACGCATTGACGTCAAATGCAGTCTAGGCTTGTTAATTCTCTTCCTTTATAACCACGCAAGAACAAACGTTAGCAGAGGGGTTACTAATGCTGTATTTCCCTTTTTTGCGCGGAGATGTTCTCATTATGAAACAAGCAGTCCCCTATAGCGGATTCTTAGCGCAAATGTCACCCTTAATAGCCAGTAAGGCGCCTGGAACTGGGGTGCAGCAGGATGATGTTTCCAGTCACACTTTAGATGTCATATCATACATATTAAGTGAAAACTTGGTGCAATCCAAGAGTAAAGTAACCCGAGATCAGATTCAAGGGAACAATCTGTAGGAGAACAAATCGAGACGATACCACAAATAGACGTGGTGCGGTTTGTTGATATATACCAAAACAAGTGTTACATGGCTTAAGTAAAGGAAGTTTTGAAAATAGTGACTGCATTAAGATAGGGTGAACTTGAACTCTTTGCTATCTACCGATCACCAAATGCTTCTTCAAAAAGGCATCAAAATCTAAATGAGTTCGTTGACAAAAAGGAGAATCCAACTATTTATTGGTCAGAGAACTGAGCCCGTTTTTTAAAGCCAAGGAATGAATCTTAGATGGAGAAAAGGTTCGTACTATACTACATAAGTTGGATCTTTTCTCGATCTAAGATTCACCCCTTGGCTTTAAAAGAATTGGCTCTGAACTATTCTTCCATAAGTAGGGGGCGGGGGGGCAGATTTTCTTCAAATAGTGAAAAGCAATATTTTCTTGATACCATAATCGCAAATGACATGTCTCAAGTGTTAAAAAACTAAACTTATGGACAAGGAAATCTCCTTGATGCTGTCCTAACTATGTTAGCAACAGGGTTGGAGAGATAGCATGTGACAGTGACAGTCGCGTGAATGATCACTTTCTCCTGGATTTCAACATATGTAGATACTACCAATCATCATTCAAAACGGAGAGAATCATCTCAGATATGGCAAGAGCAGACCTGGTTGGAATGTCGAAGGAGTTAAGTCACATAGACTGGCCAAAAAAAATCCTCTGGAAAGAGGACCTCTGTGATTTGGGAGTACTTCCAGCACACTTTTGATGTATTCACCCATACAAAAGAAAAGTGGTCGATGACTTTGAATAATCAGGAAGAGAGAAACTCTGGGAACATTATAAACACTTAGGTGCTCTAGCCATTTTTCTGAAATAAAAAGAATATGTAGATAAGGTTGACAAAGAGGCCAGAAAACTAAAAAAGAATTTGAGAACTCTCTGATATCAACATGGAACAAGAAGTTCTTCTCATACATTGAGAACGAAAACAAAATGCAGAGATACCATCACAAATGGGAAAACCAAGAAGGAAATTGAGTTGAGAGTGACAATAAAGAATATGAAAATTCAAAATGAATACTTTCATTCTGTATAAAAACTGTCCAAAAGTTAGATCAAGTGACGTCACAGGGAAGCAAGATGACACATTACCAACAACACTTAACTTCATTCAGTATTCTTCCCTCACAGCGTTGTAAGTGAAGCAGTATTGAAAAAGAAGAAAACTTTAGCTCCTCGGCCAGATGGACAGCTTCAAAAATATGATCATGTTCATAGTGAACACATATTGATTGCCATATTGTCTTCAATGAATCGATGGAGTGTGGTGTTATCGTCGACCACCAAGGATTAAAGATATAGCATACCATACCGCGATTCAAAAAAGGAAACGGAACGGACCCATCAAATAAACGACTCATATCGCTGACGTCAGTAATCGGGAAGCTCTTTGAAGGAATTCATCAAGAAGGAAAACTGTGCCAAATCTCGAGGAATCAAATCATCCGTCACAAAGTCAGCACGGTTCAGATCAAACTACTCATGTGTTACCAACCTCATTGAGTACCATATCAAGTGGTAGATCTGCTTGACAGGAGAGACTGCAGATGTGATATTCTTTTATTTGAAAGGGCTTTCGACAAGGTCTCTCATCCAAAGCTTGTAGAAGAAAACTGGGCAGATTTGGGATTGAGGGCAACATCCTCCAGTGGATAAGCAACTGGTTATCTGACAAGAGACAGTGTGAAGGAATCAACGGTCATCACTCAGAGTGGATGCCAATCCACAAGTGGAGCCCCACAAGGAGCTACATTGTACCCATTGCTGTTTTTGGTAGTCATAAATGACCTGCCCTATCGAGCTGAGATTACCATAGGATTTTTTGCTTATGATATCAAACTGTGTCTTTATCTTCCAACCTTGCTGACATTAGATCATTGCAGTACAATCTTGACACGAATCTGTATGATTACCAAAATGCTTTCCTCAGTTGCGAGAAAGACACGAGAACTTAAAGCCATTCTGCAGCGTGAAAAAGGAACGAGTAATGAAGAGGCTTTGTTTTTTTTGGGTCGTTACAATTACAACATTTTAAAATGTGATGGGATTACAATTCCCTTTTCGAAAAAAAGAGAATTACCTATGCTCTGATGAGTGGCAGATGGAGTCTAGTGCCACCAAAGTGCTCTGTCATCCACATGGGGAAACGCAACCGACTACACACTTACGAGTACAGACTAGGAGATGCAACATTACCGAGCGTATAAGAGGAGAGGGACCTCGGTTTAATTGTTGATAAGAGGTTGAAGTTCAGTCAACATTGCAGATCATTGTCAGTAAAGCGCAATATTATTATTGGACAAGTCAAGAGGTCATTTAAGGGAGATGGTGTGGCGTAGTTGGTTAACGTGCGACCGAGCTGTGCTCGGGTGCAACAGGTTCGATCCTAAAATCTCGTCCACCCCCACCGCGCCATATAATGTATCATCCGCCTCAAATGGCGACCCGGAACCCACAATGGGACAAAATCAGAAATAATTACTTTATATCAATTATTTTGTAAAAATTTGATCCAATGAGGACACAATCTTGCAATAAACAAACATAAAAAAACAGAGAGCTGTGACGTCATGATGAAAATATTACAACATGTACATCCTACCCTGTGGGACAGATGTCCATGACAACTCTCAAAAGGACAACTTTGTAGCTCCAAAGGCGACCTTTTTGTCAAAGCGAACTTTTTTACCCTCAAGAGCCAGATTGATTTTGAACAAGCTTCCATATGAGATGCAAAACTCATCTGGCTGAACATCGTTAAAAAGTCTTCAAAAATTATTCATGATTTCTTAAATTTTCATGGCAATGTTTTTTCCATACACTATTTGTGTTTTTGGGACTTCAATTCATTAGAAATCACAGTTTTTTACTATAAACTGCCTCTCTTATTTTTGAAGATTGCGAATAAATATTACAACATACCATTCTGACTTGAATGCGTGAATAATACTTTGGAGCGGTTTTTGATTTGTCATCCAATCTGAAAACCTATGACTTTTTTTCCTTTTCAAACTTGAAATGCTGGGTGCCCCTATTTATCATCTTTATATGATTCATAATGGACTTAATGAAATAGAAACTCTATTGTTAATGAGTCTGAAAAGCTTCAGACATGAAATTAAAGTTGGAACGGCAAACATCGAAGAATCATATTTCTCAAATGCACCTCTATTGACGGACCACACAGCAGCTTAGAGGTCTGGGACAATTTGCGCGAAAATTTTTCTATGTATCCTCCTTGTCCCATTGCTGCTCGTGGCCTTCGACCAATCTGAAATGACTTCGCTTGCGCACATTGCTCTGGATAGATGGCCACTAGGTCTGATCCCACTGCCCCCCAGATACTGATAACCGGTTTCAGGTATTTGAGTAGACCTATTTGGGAGCCAAACCAATAGATTTGACCAAAAATAATTCTAGCTCCTAACCTTGTTCAATTAAAGCCTGAAGTGGAAAATACCCTGCTGGCGGATTGGGAGCTTATTCATACTGTAAACCCGGGATGCAGTGGATGCAAAACTGTTTGGTAATGTTTGATCGGCAGCATCTATCTCTTTATGTCAATCATGCTACACATATCCCTCTTCACCAGTTCTTGCACGTTAAGAGGAATATGTTCGTCTATTTTCAAATTTGGACCTGAAATACGCTCGAACTGGTTGGCATATGACATATGATTTCTAGTACACGGAGTCGGACGACGACCACTCGGCGGTAAAAATACAAGGATGGTTCTCCTTGGAATTGATTATCAAACCTGTTTATTGCTACTGTTTAGACCAACGAGTGGTGCGGTTCGTCTGAAACATCCACGTCTAGAAATCTATGCAATGATTCACATTTGCAAGCTAGGTCTAAAAGAAAAAATCGCCAACCTTCCATTGACGCGGTATTGGGACCAAAAACAAGTGTAGACGAAAACAAAGGCGCACTGTTAGTATTTTCCACTGCTAGTTTTTCATATTATCCAAAATCAACACCGGCTTTGGGTCTAACAATTCAGACGATCCTGTAAACATCAGCCTACATTGCCGTCGAACTTCGTAGATGCTGAATTTATATGCCAAACTTCACGAATCCTGGAGTAAGGATACTGCGCGGTCGTTTATCTGTCGGCGTGTAGACTAAGACATAGCCTCGACAAGGGACACGGCCGAGCCGACTGAGCGTCAGGAAGCTCGATCGCCTAACGGATCGAGACTGCGCGCGTCAGACCAGCCCCACTTAGATGCCACGAATACATCAAGTTGATCTATATGTGGCACAACAGTGCAGAAACCAGAGTATTACTGAACGACTCGGGATGATAAGCAATGTTTATTATTATGATGTGCAGTCAACTGAACAAAGTAAATGAATATAAACCCGTGCTTTCACTGCCTTCAAATCTCGGAACAAAGCATTAAAAAAACGACTATAAGACTAGCATTCTCAGAATGAAAACATTAAAAAAGACAACCATCCATTCTCAACTGCAGCAGGTAAACTCAAAGTGTATTAAATAAATCCGTGTCGAAAAACAGATTGGGTTTTCTTTTTGCCGTGTCAAAGATTGTATAGGCAGGAGCGCTGTGCAACATGAAAGAAGAAAATCCTCAGGCAACCCGATTTTGAATATTGATGTGGAGACATATTATCTTTTAGGGTCTTCAATGACGGGCATTAATCAACACTACCAAAAGAATTCAAATACCGAGTGCTATCAAAATAAAGGGTTTAATTCGTCTTTTTTGCACTTAAACTTGAATGATACTAAACAAATTTGATGTTTAGACAAGCTTGCACGGTTCACCGTTTACCAGAAATATGTCTTAAATCTGACTTGAAAGATGTACCTTTATGAAAAGCATCTTACATAATCCCGAAAGAACATTAGAGGGAAATACAATACCCGGTAAGAGCAGAGGATTTCATGTTTTAGCAGTAGCCCTTGATAATCATCCGCCATGAATTTTGCTTGCAAAGCAAACAGCTAACCATGTTTTGCCTTCTTCATTTTTAATATCTATGTGCCGGGCAGTCACTTTGCCAATTTCATCGCGAGTTCAAAGTATTAGAATGTGTCTACTTTCACTTTTCAAATAGCTTTCAGGGATTTGTAGGAAAGATTTAAAAAATCTGTGCTTCGTCCAAAACTGAAAATGGCCGAAAACGGGAACTTCAGCACCATTTCAAGATCTTCCAAAAAATTACCTATACTTTAACACTTAAAACTAGAGTGTCAGATATCTCAAAAAGTCAATTGTTTGAAACATTTCAGTAGCAAAATGGGAAAGAGCGGAGAAGCCAATGACAAGGGAAAAGGATCGGTTAAAAAGCAGGAGTTGACAAGGGGACAATGTACTCAGATCATCATGACTCGTCCATCAGGTTAAGCCAAATTCAATTACTTTTATAGAACTTTCAGAGCATGATCATCTCGTTTCTCTCAACAGGGTGTGAGCTTCCGTTATTGTTCTTGCAACGTATGCACTGTTTATCGAGAGCCGAGGCAAATTCCCGGTTGGAGAAACACGAATGCCGAACACGAAGCTGAAGCACCACTGAAGGATTAGTCAAGCCCGATTCTTGCGTGAGCCGTCTCCGGGGGCTGGGGAAACGATCTTGCTGAGGCCGCTCCCGTGGCTGGGGAAAACGATCTGCTGAGGCCGCTCCCGTGGCTGGGGAAGCGATTGCCTGAGTCCCCTCCGGTCGGCTGGGCGAATATGCGATCTTGCTGAAGGCTGCTCCGTGGCTTGGGAGAAAACGGTCTGCCGAGGCCGCTCCGGTGGCGGGGAAAGCGATCTGCTGAGGCTGCTCCCGGTGGCTGGGAAAACGGTCTGCCGAGCGTGTGGCTGAGATCGCTGCCTCCCGGTGGCTGGGGAAAACGAATCGCCTGTAGGCCGCTTCCGTGTGGGGAAACGATCTTGCTGAGGCCGCTCCCGGTGGCTGGGGGAAAACGATCTGCTGAGGCCGTCCTCCCGGTGGCTGGGGAAAACGATTGCTAGGCGCTCGCCCCGTGGCGGGGATATACGCGACTCGCTGCACTCGCTCCCGGTGGCTGGGGACGATCTCTGAGGCCGTCTCCCCGGTGGCTGTGGGAAAGCGATCTGCTGAGGCCGCTCCCGTGCTGGGTGAAAAGCGATCTGGCCCCGTTCTGAAATCGTGCTGAGGCTGCGCGGTCTGCGCGAGACGGTTCTTGGGCGTTCGGGTGAGGTAAGCTGCAAAGCATCATTTTGATCTCGGCGCCCCGGTGGCTGGGGAAAACGGATCTGCTGAGGCCGCCTCCCGGTGGCTGGGGAAAACGGCCTCGCTCGAGGCCGCTCCCGGTGGCTTTGGGGAAAGCGATCTGCTGAAGGCCGCTCCCGTTGGCTGAAGAAATGCTAGCTCGAGGCCGTCCCGGTGGCTTTGGGGAAAGCGATCTGGTGAGTCCGCTCCCGTGGCTGGGAAGCCGATCTGCTGAGGCCGCTCCCGGTGGCTGGGGAAAGCGATCTGCTGAGGCCGGCTCCGGATGGCTGGGGGTAAGCGTCTGCTGAGGCTGCTCCGTGTGGCTGGGGAAAGCGATCTGTGAGGCTGCTCACCGTGGCTGGGGAAAACGGTCTGCCGAGGCTCGCTCCCGGTGGCTGGGGGAAAACAGATCTGGCTGAGGCTGTCTCCCGGGGGTGGCTGCGGGAAAACGTCTGCTCGAGGCCGCCTCCCGGTCGGCTGGGGGAAACTACGGTCTGCGAGGCGCTCCCGGTGGCCTGGGGAAACGACTCTGCTGACGGGCCCGCCTCCCCGGTGGCTGCGGGGAAAACGCGATCTGCCTCGCACCCGACACCGCCTCCCGCGTGTGCTGGGGAACATCTGCGTAACAAACAGCGCCCCGGTGCCGGGGAAACGACTGCTCGCCAGGCCGCTCCCTGTTCTGGGACGATCTGTCCGATCCTGCCCCGGTGCTGGGAAAGCGAACTGCTGATGCCGTCTCGCTGGACGGGAGAGCGATCTCGGTGACCCTCGGCGCGCAGTGACTGGGGCACAGCTACGTAGAAGCGGCTCCCGGCCCGCTCGGTGCCCATGGGCGATAAGTTCGCGCCCCCCTCCTCTATCTCGTCT
>NC_081443.1:11475698-11484642 GCF_007210705.1 Tigriopus californicus
AAAGATAACTGATTCAGTTCCACTGAAGGAGCTTGTGTAGTCGAGCTGTTTAGAAACTAAGGCTCGAAAATAGCAGAAATCTTTCCGCAGATGACGAGGGTACAACCATTTCTATCAGAAATAATTCTTTTTGGGAGCACCTTCAAGCTTTTGAACAATAAAGTCTTTTCTCTCTCGCTCTTTCATTGTTCATTCTGCTCCCTTCTAATGTTGGTAGAAAAGCGTAGGTTTAGATCTGTTATTGGCTTTCAAATCAGACTTGAACAAGTTCTGGAACAAAAATTAGATCTAATGCCTACTCAAGGTTTAGCCAGATCTGTCAGTAATATCGTTCGTTGGCGGACCAGATATTTTACATGAATATAAAGAAAACACTTATACATGTTTATACATTACGTCAAAAAGGATCACATTCCCAGTGGTGGTTAAAAGTTTGCAACCAAAATTTTGGAAAAAAAACACATTCAAGCCATTAAAACACCTAACAATTTCACTGATCATTATGTCATTCGCGTTTAGCAATCTTGAAACCAAGATAAATGATCGGAAGATACCGGTATGTATTGAAAAGTGGACAATGTACAACTCATTGGAAGAAATAAAGTATATAATTATAAACTAAGAATGTGCTCTTGTGAACTGGAAGAGTCCATAACAAAAGTGATAGCAATACAAAACATTGAAACATATAGGCCACAATGTAGTTTTGAATTAGTCAATGATACTACATTTAATACACGTTCGTCTTGAATATTCCATCAAATAAATTTAATCATGGTAAAAGCAAAAGTAAGAAATGATAGAAAAAGAGATATTTCATTGGCAGATATCAATCTTGAACTGCCGGCGATTACATTCCCTGCAACTTTAAGGAAGTCCGCACAAAAAATGAACAAAGAAGTGAACAGTTGAGGTGATAAAATGATATATTACAATGCCAGAGTTTCCACACCTATCCTTATGTGTATCCTAACAACAATGCAACATTTTAGAGATGGGGACCATTTGATAGTGTGTCTCTACTGATTGCACAAAATGCAATAGAAAGAACAAGACTTAAGAAGAAACAAAGGTATATGGGGATTAATTTCTTATCTAAGGGCTTTATGGTAGTGTGCACAAATTGAGGGACAAGATTGCTTAATATGCTCGTATTACCAAAACCAATGATTTTGTAAATGTATCTCATAAAATCACTTTTTACACACAGGAAATGAATGCGGATCAATTGGTATAATAGGACATGAGATTAGCCACAAAATCTAAGAGTACCCAATAATAATAATGCCACCATACAAAACTGAATTGTTTTTTTCCAAGAAATCTAGTCCAATTTCTTAATCCATACTCTTTACCATCAAACTTGATGTATGAGTTGTTCAAACAATAAACAACCTTAATGGCATTATTGTCGCAGGTTATTGCATGAAGTTTTCTGGTACCCTATATTCAACTTTAATAATTCATTTGATCAAATCACTTCTATATTTGGTTTTAAAAAGACACTAGCCAATTCCCAAGTAATGAGTCATCAAACGTATCAATAATAAAAAAAGACCTTAGTTTGATGTGGGGAATAATCAGTTACATTTTGAGGCTAGCTAATGGTTTCCCAACATGCCACTACTAACGTGATATCATTGAAAAAATAAATCAACTCTAGTAGGAAACTTCTATGATTATTTAATTGATGCTATCAGTAATCCGTAGTTTTTTTGGATTTTCTATGTTGCTGAATGCCTCATTCCAAATTGTTAGGATTTCTTGCTTGATAGTTTGTTCAAGATCGAGCTTACAAAGTTGGAAAACAACACTGTTAACGCATTGACGTCAAATGCAGTCTAGGCTTGTTAATTCTCTTCCTTTATAACCACGCAAGAAACAAACGTTAGAGAGGGGTTACTAACGCTGTATTTCCCTTTTTTGGCGGGAGATGTCTCATTATGAAACAAGCAGTCCCTATAGCGGATTCTTAGCGCAAATGTCACCCTTAATAGCCAGTAAGGCGCCTGGAAGTGTGTGTAGCAGCAGGATGATGTTCCAGTCACACTTTAGATGTCATATCATACATATTAAGTGAAACTTGGTGCAATCCAAGAGTAAAAGTACCCGAGATCAGATTCAAGGAAACAATCTTGTAGGGAGAACAAATCGAGACGATACCACAAATAGACGTGGTGGCGGATTTGTTGATATATACCAAAACAAGTGTTACAATGGCTTAAGGTAAGGGAAGTTTTAAAAATAGTGACTGGCATCAAGATAGGTGTGAACTTGAACTCTTTGCTATCTACCGATCACCAAATGCTTCTTCAAAAAAGCATCAAAATCTAAATGAGTTCGTTGACAAAAAAGGAGAATCCAACTATTATGGTCAGAGACCTGAGCCGCTTTTTTAAAGCCAAGGAATGAATCTTAGATGAGAAAAAAGGTCGTACTATACTACATAAGTTGGATCTTTTCTCGATCTAAGATTCACCCCTTGGCCTTAAAAAAAAATTGGCTCTGAACTATTCTTCCATAAGTAGGGGGCGGGGGGGCAGATTTTCTTCAAATAGTGAAAAGCAAATTTTCTTGATACCATAATCGCAAATGACATGTCTCAGGGTTTTAAAAAACTAACTTATGGACAAGGAAATCTCCTTGATGCTGTCCTAACTATGTTAGCAACAGGGTTGGAGAGATAGCATGTGACAGTGACAGTCGCGTGAATGATCACTTTCTCCTGGATTTCAACATATGTAGATACTACCAATCATCATTCAAAACGGAAGAGAATCATCTCAGATATGGCAAGAGCAGACCTGGTTGGAATGTCGAAGGAGTTAAGTCACATAGACTGGCCAAAAAAATCCTCTGGAAAGAGGACCTCTGTGATTTGGGAGTACTTCCAGCACACTTTGATGTATTCACCCATACAAAAGAAAAATGGTCGATGACTTTGAATAATCAGGAAGAAGAGAAACTCTGGGAACATTATAAACACTTAGGTGCTCTAGCCATTTTTCTGAAATAAAAAGAATATGTAGATAAGGTTGACAAAGAGGCCAAGAAAACTAAAAAAGAATTTGAGGAACTCTCTGATATCAACAGGAACAAGAAGTTCTTCTCATACATGAGAACGAAAAACAAAATGCAGAGATACCATCACAAGATGGGAAAACCAAGAAGGAAATTGAGTTGAGAGTGACAATAAAGAATATGAAATTCAAAAATGAATACTTTCATTCTGTATAAAACTGTCCAAAAGTTAGATCAAGTGACGTCACAGGGAAGCAAGATGACACATTACCAACAACACTAACTTCATTCAGTATTCTTCCCTCACAGCGTTGTAAGTGAAGCAGTATTGAAAAAGAAGAAAACTTTAGCTCCTCGGCCAGATGGACAGCTTCCAAAAATATGATCAATGTTCAGTGAACACATTGGATTGCCATTGTCTATTGTCTTCAATGAATCGATGGAGAGTGGTGATGTACGCGTACCACAGGATTTAAAGGATAGCAACATTACTCCGCGATTCAAAAAAGGAAACGGAACGGACCCATCAAATAAACGACTCATATCGCTGACGTCAGTAATCGGGAAGCTCTTTGAAGGATTCATCAAGAAGGAAATTGTGCCAAATCTCGAGGAATCAAATCATCCGTCACAAAGTCAGCACGGGTTCAGATCAAACTACTCATGTGTTACCAACCTCATTGAGTACCATATCAAAGTGGTAGATCTGCTTGACAGGGAGAGACTGCAGATGTGATATTCTTTTATTTGAAAGGGCTTTCGACAAGGTCTCTCATCCAAAGCTTGTAGAGAAACTGGGCAGATTTGGGATTGGAGGCAACATCCTCCAGTGGATAAGCAACTGGTTATCTGACAAGAGACAGTGTGAAGGAATCAACGGTCATCACTCAGAGTGGATGCCAATGACAAGTGGAGCCCCACAAGGAGCTACATTGTACCCATTGCTGTTTTTGTAGTCATAAATGACCTGCCCTATCGAGCTGAGATTACCATAGGATTTTTTGCTTATGATATCAAACTGTTGTCTTTATCTTCCAACCTTGCTGACATTAGATCATTGCAGTACAATCTTGACACGAATCTGTATGATTACCAAAATGCTTTCCTCAGTTGCCGAGAAAGACACGAAAACTTAAAGGCCATTCTGCAGCGTGAAAAGGAACGAGTAATGAAGAGGCTTTGGTTTTTTTGGGTCGTTACAATTACAACATTTTTAAATGTGATGGGATTACAATTCCCTTTTCGAAAAAAAGAGGGAATTACCTATGCTCTGATTGAGTGGCAGATGGAGTCTAGTGCCACCAAGTGCTCTGTCATCCACATGGGGAAACGCAACCGACTACACACTTACGAGTACAGACTAGGAGATGCAACATTACCGAGCGTATAAGAGGAGAGGGACCTCGGTGTAATTGTTGATAAGAGGTTGAAGTTCAGTCAACATTGCAGATCAGTTGTCAGTAAGCGCAATATTATTATTGGACAAGTCAAGAGGTCATTTAAAGGAGATGGTTGTGGCGTAGTTGGTTAACGTGCGACCGAGCTGTGCTCGGGTGCACAGGTTCGATCCTAAATCTCGTCCACCCCACCCCCGCCCATATAATGTATCATCGCCTCAAATGGCGGACCCGGAACCCACAATGGGACAAAATCAGAAATAATTACTTTATATCAATTATTTGTAAAAATTTGATCCAATGAGGAACAATCTTGCAATAAACAAACATAAAAAAACAGAGAGTGTGACGTCATGATGAAAATATACAACATGTACATCCTACCCTGGTTGGTGACAGATGTCCATGACAACTCTCAAAAGGACACTTTGTAGCTCAAGGCGACCTTTTTTGTTCAAAGCGAACTTTTTTACCCTCAAGAGCCAGATTGATTTTGAACAAGCTTCCATATGAGATGCAAACATCATCTGGTCTGAACATCGTTAAAAAGTCTTCAAAATTATTCATGATTTCTTAAATTTTCATGGCAATGTTCTTTCCATACACTATTTGTGTTTTTGGGACTTCAATTCATAGAAATCACAGTTTTTTTTACTTATAACTGCCTCTCTTATTTTGAAGATTGCGAATAAAATTATAGACAATACCATTCTGACTTGAATGCGTTGAATAATACTTTGGAGCGGTTTTTGATTTGATCCAATCTGAAACCTATGACTTTTTTTCCTTTTCAAACTTGAACATGCTGGGTGCGCCATTTTATCATCTTTATATTGATTTCAATGGACTTAATGAAATAGAACTCATTTGTAATGAGTCGGAAAGCTTCAGACATGAAATTAAAGTTGGAACGCAAACATCGAAGAATCATATTTCTCAAATGCACCTCTATTGACGGCCACACAGCGCTTGAGTCTGGGGACAAATTTGCGGAAAATCTTTTCTATGTACCCCTTGTCCATTGCTGCTCGGGCCTCACCAATTGAAACCTTCCGCTTGCCAACATTGCTGTGGATGGTGGCACAGGTCTTGATCTCAGCATGCCCCAGATACTGTAATCCAGGGATTTCAGGTTGGGCCTATTGGGAGCCAAACCAATTTTGACCAAAATCATCTAGCGCCTAACCCTTGTTCAAATTAAGCCTGGAAGTGGAAAATACCCTGCTGGCGGCATGGAGCTTATTCATACTGTAACCCGAGGTGCAGTGGATGCCAAAACTGTTGGTAATTTTGATGGCAGTCTCATTTTTGTCAAGTTTGGACATATCCCTCTTTCACAGTTCTGCACGTTTAAGAGGAAATGTTGTCTATTTTCAAATTGGACCTGAAATACGCTCGAAACTGGTTGGCAATGACATAGATTTCTAGACACTGGATGTCGGACGACCGACCACTCGGCTGGTAAAACAGTACAATGGATGTTCTCCTGGGAATTGATTACAAACCTGTTTATTGTACTGTTTAGCCAACCGAGTGGTCGGTCGTCTGACATCCAACGTCTAGAAATCTATGGCAATGATCACATGCAAGCTAGGTCTAAAAAGAAAAAAATCGCCAAACCTTCCATTGACGCGGTTATTGGGACCAAAAACAAGTGTAGACGAAACAAAGGCGCACCTGTTAGTATTTTTCCTAGTTTTTCAATATTTCCAAATCAACACGGCTTTGGCTCTCAGAAACAATGTTAACAAGAAGAATTCCGGAATAACATCAGCCACCACATTTAGATTAGACCAAATATCATTCAATGTTTTGATTGCTTGAATTTTTAATAGTGGCCAAAACTTTACCTAGACATCGGTACAGAAAAATCCACATGAAAGTGGCAAAAATCTAAGCTGAGACGAACTTCCCGGGGCAAACATTGAAATCAAGCTTACAAAATGTTATATATTATGATGTGCAGTCAACTTGAACAAGTAATGAAATATAACCCGTGCTTTCACTGCCTTCAAATCTCGGGAAAAAGCATTAAAAAAACGAATATAAACTAGCATTTTCTCAGAATGAAAACATTAAAAAAGACAACCATCCATTTCAACTGCAGCAGGTAAACTCAAAGTGTTAAATGAAATCCGTGCCAATTGGGTTTCCTTTTGCGTGTCAAAGTTGTATAGCAGGAGCGCTTGCAACATGAAAGAAGAAAAATCCTCAGGACAACCCGATTTTGAATATTGAGTGGAGACATAATATTATCTTTTAGGTTCTTCAATTGACGGGCATTAATCAACACTACAAAAAATTCAATACCGAGTGCTATCAAAATAAAGGGTTTAATTCGTCTTTTTTGCACTTAAACTTGAAATGATACCTAAACAAATTTGAGTTGACAAGCTTGCACGGTTCACGTTTACCAAGAAATATGTCTAAATCTGACTTGAAAGATGCTACCTTATGAAGAACATCTACATAATCCCAAAGAACATTAGAGGGAAATAAATGAGCCCGAGTAAGAGAAGAGGATTTCATTGTTTAGAGTAGCCTTGATAATCAGCGCATGAATTTTGCTTGCAAAGCAAACAGCTAACAGGTTTTGCCTCTTCATTTTTAATATCTATGTGCCGGGCAGTCACTTTTGCAACATCATCGCGAGTTCAAAGGTATTAGAATGTTCTACTTTTCACTTTTCAATACTTCTCAGGGATTTGTAGGAAAGATTTAAAAATCTTGCTTCGTCAAAACTGAAAAGGCCGAAACGGGGAAATCAGCACCATTTCAAGATCTTCAAAAATGTACCTATACTTTAACACTTAAAAACTAGTGGTCAGATATCCAAAAGTCATTGTTGAAACATTTCAGTACAAAATGGGAAAGAGCGAGAAGCCAATGACAAGGGAAAAAGGATTCGGGTATAAAAGCAGGAGTTGACAAGGGACAATGTATCAGATCATCATGACTCGTCCATCGGTAAGCAAATCAATTACTTTATAGACTTTCAGAGCATGATCATCTCGTTTCTCTCAACAGGTGAGCTTCGTTTATTTGTTCGTTGCAATTGCACTGTTTACTCAGAGCCAGGCAAATTCCCGGTTGGAGAAAACGAAATGCCGAACACGAAGCTGAAGCCACCACTGAAGGATTAGTCAAGCGATCTGCTGAGCCGCTCCCGGGGGGGAAAACGACTGCTGAGGCCGCTCCCGGTGGCTGGGGAAAAACGATCTGCTGAGCCGCTCCGGTGGCTGGGGAAACGATCTGCTGAGGCCGCTCCGCGCGTGGCTGGGGAAAGCGATCTGCTGAGGCTCCTCCCGGTGGCTGGGAAAACGGTCTGCCGAGGCCGCTCCCGGTGGCTGGGAAAGCGATCTGCTGAGGCTGCTCCCGGGGCTGGGGAAAACGGTCTGCCGAGGCCGCTCCCGGTGCTGGGGAAAACGATCTGCTGAGGCCGCCCCGGGGCTGGGGAAAACGATCCGCTGAGGCCGCTCCCGTGGCTGGGGAAAACGATCTGCTGAGGCCGCTCCCGGTGGCTGGGGAAAACGATCTGCTGAGGCCGCTCCGGTGGCTGGGAAAACGATCTGCTAAGCCGCTCCCGGTGGCTGGGGAAAGCGATCTGCTGAGGCCGCTCCCGGTGGCTGGGGAAAGCGATCTGCTGAGCCGCTCCGGTGGCTTGAAAGCGATCTGCTGAGGCGCTCCCGGTGGCTGGGGAAAGCGATCTGCTGAGGCTGCTCCCGGTGGCTCGGGAAAAGCGATCTGCTGAGGCTGCTCCCGGTGGCTGGGGAAAGAGATCTGCTGAGGCTGCTCCCGGTGGCTGGGGAAAACGGTCTGCCGAGGCCGCTCCCTGGCTGGGGAAAGCGATCTGCTGAGGCCGCTCCCGGTGGCTGGGGAAAGCGATCTGCTGAGGCCGCTCCGGTGGCTGGGGAAAACGATCTGCTGAGGCCGCTCCCGGTGGCTGGGGAAAGCGATCTGCTGAGGCCGCTCCCGGTGGCTGGGGAAAGCGATCTGCTGAGGCCGCTCCCGTGGCTGGGGAAAGCGATCTGCTGAGGCTGCTCCCGGTGGCTGGGGAAAGCGATCTGCTGAGGCTGCCCGGTGCTGGGGAAAGCGACTGCGAGGCCTCCGGTGGCTGGGGAAAACGGTCTGCTGAGGCCGCTCCCGGTGGCTGGGGAAAGCGATCTGCTGAGGCTGCCCCCGTGTCTGGGAAAACGGTCTGCCGAGGCCCGCTCCCGGTGGCTGGGGAAAACGATCTGCTGAGGCCGCTCCGGTGGTGGGGAAACGATCTGCTGAGGCCGCTCCGGTGGCTGGGGAAAACGATCTGCTGAGGCCGCTCTCCGCGTGGCTGGGGAAAACGATCTGCTGAGGCCGCTCCCGGTGGCTGGGGAAAACGATCTGCTGAGGCCGCTCCCGGTGGCTGGGGAAAGCGATCTGCTGAGGCCGCTCCCGGTGGCTGGGGGAAGCGATCTGCTGAGGCCGCTCCCGGTGGCTGGGGAAAGCGATCTCGGAGGCCGCTCCCGGTGGCTGGGGAAAGCGATCTGCCG
>NC_081443.1:11484693-11495040 GCF_007210705.1 Tigriopus californicus
GTTTTATCAGTCAAGGAGTAAACCTTTTTGCTCAAAGCCAAGAGTTTGTAAATTGACACATATTACTAGTTCATTTGATATTCGTATATTTTTCTTCTAATGCATATTTGCCAAATTTCTGTACTAAGTCGAATGATAATTACAAAATTTGTCAAAAGTTGGTTGTTTGCTTTTAAAACTTTATATGGTAGATTACTGCACCCCTAGTCACTGGGTATGTCAAAGATAATGTTAGAATAGTTTTGCCAACTTTTGTTTACCAATTGAACAAATATAATTGCTGAGATGTAATATCATTGGCTCAGAATCTTTCATATGAACATCTCGTCTCTACATGTTGAGCAAAAATGCAAATACCTATCTTGCTCATCAATTGCCTATACTAAGGCGGGTTTCATTCATAAATCAGGCATCAAAATCAAAACAAATCAGAGTACACACCATGAGAAATATTGGATCGAACTTCAGTTCAAAACCAATCAAGTGTCTGACATTAGATTGAGAAATGGTAGTCTCAGTTGAACATCTGCGAGTGCGGTAAGGACCAAGATAAAAACTATCCAGATGTTAATTCTAAAAACTCCAATATATAATTGACGCAGTGAAGGAACCATGTTGAAAAGCCACAGAGATCCAATAACCTTCTCATCATACATAAAATCCATGAATGCAAAGAATCCTCGTTCACATTGCACTAGCATTCCAAATGTGTCGATCAAATCATCCCTGGATTTCAAAATATTCGCCACATTATTCTCCAAACTAGTTACTCATCTAATATGTAAACGAATCACCTCCCCACACATTCTGCCCATTCAATAATTATCATATCCTTAAGGCGTAGGAAACGCCCCTAAAGATACGCCCTCGACGTAATGCTATAATTGCTCTGTCAAGCCCATCTCCAACCCTCTTCAGCGTTCCTAGATACCACCTGACCGAAAACCTTAAGCTTGCCCCAACATGAAATTCCCCTGCCACTGCCTCCAAATCTCCAACCAGGCTATCAGGATATAAGATTTGAAAGTTCGTATGCCCATAGTCGTCCCCAACCAAACAACCAACCAATCGACCAACCAATCGACTCGCCAAGGACCCTCTTCTGCAAGCGTCTGGCTCTTCAAAGGGGCGCTCTCCTCGTTCATTCTTGCCTCATGAAAGGTTTTCTCAAGAAACTTGATACAGAACTGAACCACATACCATTCAGTTTGGATTGACCAGATCACGCGTTAGAATTTGACCACATCACCGCTGTTTAGTTCAGACCAACTTGATTGCTATAATCCAGTTGGCTCGATGTGAACGCAATGTTCAGCCAACACTGACCTTGGTTGTATTTTGTACCGTCGCCTTGAACGTTGAACGACAATAAAGTTAGAAAATTGTTCACAAGTACATGCATGCCGGCATTACGTATGCAAATTGGTAGATAGAACTGGCAACATCCTCGTAAACTTGACAAAGTTGGGGCACCACGTCCAAAACTTGACATAATAGGAAACAATCTGGCATGGTTAATTGTGCGCAAGTGGCTTTGCTTCATTCAAAATCAAGTTGTCGCCGTTGTCGATCTCATAATCCACTGAGCTTGATAACAAAGCGCTGCTTGTCTAATGAGGGCTTTTCATCCGATCAACCCCACATTGGCTTTATTCGAGCCCAATGCATGACTCGGCTCTTTTCTTCTTCGAGTCACGTGTTTCTCTTATCCAGATGTTCAAAGCACAGTCACGAAGGCATTTTCCCATTTATCTACGTAAGCAATCTTGACTGGACGGAGAGGAGTTGCGGTCATGAAAGGTGTTGGAGAGAAAATTTCTTTTGGTCACCTACCATGTAGGCGGTGTTGAAATTTTATTTAGGACAGCTCATGCATGCGTTCTCGACAGGAAGGTGGATCAAAGAGTATGTTCAGGTACAGAGGGATCAATTCGGCCACGAGCGACTAATATGGAGGGAACTTGGTCGACGCTGAGTGACGTTCGGCAATGGAGATCCCCTTGGAGATTCTCCTGGAGGGCAAATCTCACGCTTTGGCTTCGACTCACTTGGAGGGAAATGAGTGAAACCAATGCTTAGCGATGTGATCCGGACTCGAATCATAAAAACACTGTGAGAACTTGCATTGGTGCGAAAAATGTCGGCTGTTGATCTTTGGCCTATTCTTAAGATCAAAAAAAAATCACTATACGTACATTGTTAGTAAATCGACATCCTATATATATATATATATACCTGAGGATTTTTTAGCTAATAATGATTAAATTAAGAGTTGTTTCAGTAATGCCGTTGAGACAAGGACATTGTCTGGTAAACAAAATCATGCAAATCAGTAAAGTGCTTTTTCAGTCCGTTTGATGAAACATGCAAAGTCAATTTAACACTTTACCTTTTCATCAGGATTTCTGTTCACAAGAATTCGAACACATTTGCTCTTGACCGACCACATTAAAGACAAATATCGTACAGTGTCAGTCTGAGTGGGTGCCACCACGCTTGCCACTAGGCACAAAGGTAAGACTGAAGTTTCTTCCTAGACGCCCGGAACCCTCAAGTAGTGCCTAAACTACACACTCCAAGCAACCTCCATCAGTTTGACTGGTCGCATTCAAGGGCAGAAAGTGAAATTTTTCCAATCCGAGGGAACTAAAACAACTCCTGAAGCAGTATCATCTTGACTTGAAGGTGGTCGAGACGATATTCAAATTCCTAAGTGAGTAAGTAAGTCTTTTGAACTTTTTTTGTACCACTATTCAAGGATTTTTTGTGATGCCAAACCGTGCAGGAATGTGAGAGTTCTTGGTTGCTGCAATATGAATTTTCAAAACGGATTAGATTGGTTAACAACTTGTGTTCCTTAGCCTGGGGTCAAAAGTTTCTCTGAAAGCATTGTTGTTCTGGGAACGGCACATGGTTAGAGGTGAACGCTGACAAAAGTCAGATTGAGAAATGGGAATACCTGAAAAATAAGTCATTGAAATCTTTATCTCAGTCTTGGTGCGACGGCAAAAATCCGAACCGTTAAATGAATAATATGGCTCAAAAAGAATGTAAATTGCCTGAACATCGTTTGAAAAAACAGGCTTTAACTTGGCTCTCAAACAAAGGTTTCTTTTCAACCAAGCTCCAATACTTATGCTCTTGAAATTGATCAATTCCTACGAAGCTCCTAAGACATTTCAAATCTTCCGTCATGGACAACTCCAATAGGTACCCTTGAGTTTATTTTAGAAGACCAACTTGAGCAGTTCAAGAAACTTCTACCCAGTCTCTTGATAACAAGCACTAAAAACGGCGGGTTCAAAGAATTGTTAACAATAGTTTCTCGTGAAACAATCCCTGGTCCAATTAGCAACAAATCATCAAGGCTAAAAAGCTGGAAAAGATACACGCTTGTTTCTTGACTCAGAACATCTATGAAAAAAAAGGGTTACAATCTCTCATATCCCGACCAAGAAGTGCACTTGAAGAACCTCGAAACAGAGATGAGCATCTTCAATCCTCATCAAGGTCAACAATTGACCTCTTAACTGAAACAGTCTTGCTCACCTGACATTTTGACAAGCCTAAAATGGGCCTGTCAGGTGCGTTTCAGCAGCCCTCCCTCTCTTCCAACAAAAGAAGACGATAAAATGACGCGGCAAATTCAAATGGGCAATCTACGACAAACAAAAACCCGCACCAAAGCAGATGGCTCAAGGAAAAATGTTTTCAATTACGGTCAAAGCGTCTAAGCGATGAAATGGTCAAATCGCTGTTACATCCTAATATGCCAAGCATGTGGTTGATTTTCTTGACAATCAAGACGACCGGAGTTTCTGTCCCGTGAATAAAGTTCTTAGTGCAACTGTCCATATGACGCAAACGTATTTTTGTTTCAGTCCAAGACTTGCAGTATTACACCAATGGACTCTCTCTCTTTACCTCAATACAGACATTGTACTACGTAGGTAGACCCACATAACTGCGAAAATTCCAATGCCAAGGGCGGAACCTGATATGGCTCTTCATTAACTTGCCACCAATGTATACTATTACAAATCATAACTAGGAAGACTGATATGTGTTCGTACAGACAATGATTTCTTCAAGCGTTCAAAAGGTATCCTTGAAAGGCAATGAGGCGCACTTCTTGTATCTTGAAAGTACGCAAAGTGGAGGTCTTATCTTCGGTGTACTGAACGAGTTCATGCACAATGTACTGTACATCTCCGAGAAAGGTTGTTACACCGCCATTTCAGGAGATTGAACCAAGATGTTACTGCTTCCTGAGCCGGAAACATTAAGCATGGACTTGAGTCGTGAAATGAACCGTTCATCAGATCCAAGAGGGGAAAATAGATAATGTATAGGACATGTCCAAAGCAAGGACAAAACGGCTCGTCCACGATATCAATTATGCCTAGAGGAAGGCAAGAGATATGAGCAAGTTTCGACCCACTTAGATTTGCAACCAATCCCTGCCTACTTGAGCGTCAGATGGTATGGCAATTTTTCACAGCTAGCTAGGTACCTGAGGACCTGGATCAAATAATGATCAGATCAAGAAAGTGTCCCCTAGTATCCTTGATGAAATACCTCGAGCACTGTTTTCTAGTGTTATCCTTCAAGTCACTTGATTTTCAAAGATGGCACAAAGCCATTAAGCGATAATCTCTTGAGAGCCATAACCGTCGCATTGGCCGTTTAGCAGAATTACTAAACCAAAAAAGGCAATAGCTTCACGAAAATTGCAATTATGCGTGTCGAAACGAAATTCATAAGAAGGAATGACTTTTCATTGACTCACTAAAAACCAAGAACATGTAAGTTGACAGAAGACCTTTCCAGCATCTAATCCAAGTTGATAACTTAACAATGCCTCTTTTTGGGTTTTAGAGCCACTTCAGAGAACGGACTTTCAGATTTTGGAATTTAAAATGATGCTTGACCTACCAGCAAACAAAGACTTGTCTAATCTTGCTTTGTGTTTGTGCACGGTAATGTTTGATGCTAGTACAGAATATACAAGCAAAGAACCCATTGAATTGTAAAATGAATAGCACTCACTCTATTTGGAGTTGACTTTGATCGTATTAAAATATTAGTTTCTGGTTGCTCTGTCCGAATATAAAGAGAGTTGTGATAAGAATATGTTTAAGGATAAAGCATCAAATTTAGTATAGCGTACTTGTTTTTGTCTCCACCCGATGAAACGATGCTGCCAACATTTTCAAACTTAATTAACATAATTCCTGTTTCCAATCGCTCTCCAAAATATTCTCAGAGCTGGACACGTCAGAACATGCTTTGAATGATCAAATAGGAAGAACGAGAGGTGAGCGAGCGAGTAGAACAAATATGATGGATTATAAATCGAGGATCCGTCTAGATATTCATCAGAAGATCTGCCAATGACAGTGTCCATGAGAGAAATGAGATACAAAGAGACCCAGAGAGAACTTTCTGATGAGAATCTCAATTCCCCAGAACCGAAATCCAATTATGCCAAGCTCATTGTGTCCTCGTGTCTTGTTCCACAGATATTGACAATCACCTTCACCATCAAGAAGCATCGCTGCATCATCATGAGTGGACAAATGGAACCACCACCACCACCTCCCAAATGGATGACTCTCGTCTTCGTGGCCTCTCTTTTGGGTTTGTCGATGCCGAGAAACCGAGTCGAAGGACAAGAATCGAGAATGGCAATATTAGTGAGTCATTCCTAACAAATATATGTTCTTGAATGAAGCTAGACTATCTTGTACTATCAGATGACCAATTTGCTGAAATTGCGCATCCACGATAAACATGGCTTCCAAGAAAGATCATAAATACCTACTAGTAAACTATTGGCAAAGTAGCAAGCAAATTAGCGGAGACTTTTATGAGCCGTCCTAAAAATAGTCCCTGGGTATCCCTTCGAAATGAATGAACAAGAATACCGCGCCACAGTTTTGGTCGGGAAATGAACATGATCCTCATTCCTGAAAAGAAGGATGGAAGATATTGAGATAGGAAGAGAAATGAGAATTTAGTGCTAAAATATTCCACAGGTCTTGGTAAGAGACGAAAAGCGGGCAAAACACACAAAGGAAGATATTTGGACCTTTAGGTTTATCTTTGGTACGAAGCGACTCGAGGGGGTTTCTAATCTGGAGATTTCCAAATTTCATTTTCTCGACCAAGAGCTCCCATTAAGGTCATATGAAGAAGCTGACAAAGGGTCTCGAACTCGGCTCAAAGTCATTAACCTTTTTTTGTCACTCCTCTGGCAAAACGGCGTAGCTTTGTGTTTGGTGTTTTGTGGTTGGGTATGTCGCAAAAATCTGCTCCCAATTTCAAGTGAGGGCTTTGGGTTCCCTATCAGTTCCTCACCCTCCCTGGTTGGCCTTTTCAAAACTTTTGGCTAACGTCTCTTGGAATGTTGTGAAAAATATATTTTTTTTCATTTCTTTACTACACCACTATTTCCAACATTGTTAAAGGTGATCATCTTAATGCACAGATATTGATTAGGTTTCCGTGATTGAGTCGGAACCCTGTGGAACTTTTGATTGTAAATCTCGAACCTAGTCAACGTTCTTTGCTACAGCGTCTCTGTGTTCTGTTCTGTCCTATTTTACTTTACCATAAACCTCTTCTTAAGATCTTCCTTCCATTCTTGCCTAGATATTAGTTGTTGGCCAACAACAACAACGCTGGAATCATGCGGCCGTCATTTGTCTTGCCATCATTATTTGACGCAGTTTTCGTTTGGGTTGTGTTTCAAAATTTTGGACGCCGCCGTTCGGGCCAAGGTCGTCCCCAATATGTGAATAAGCAATTCAATCGCGCTCGGATGCGCCTGAAGATGAGTCCAATGTCTTGAGCTCCACTCACCAATGCGTATCAAAGGTACACCACGTAAGGTGAATTGCGCGGACTCAAGAGGCAAATTAATCCATCTATTCAATCAACCAACCACAACCTAACCAATCAAGCACATAGGTTCATTGATGTCTTTTTGTTTTAGAATGTACCTCAATAATAAAAACAATGCTACTAAAGAATTCTTAGAGAAACCTTTTTTTTGGACTGGACTTGACCCTGTTTACACAGACTGTTCCCAAGGAGCAACGTGACAAAGCTAATAAGACATCAATATCTATTTGTACTGACCCATCTACAAATACTCCAGACACCCTGAACCTCACTAACTACCAATCATTCAGCTTGACTTCTTTAACATTTCAGGTCTACCCGATCTTCAAACCCTGTCTTATATTAACCTTTTACCTCACTTTTCTGTTATTGGCCATCATTTGGCTGGTCTAACCCCAATCCTGGATGGCACCGTTAACCATCGTCAGGAGTGACAACATTAACACAGACCATTACGAATCCAACTCACTATTAACGATGACCGATCAAGCATACATGACTAACTTTGACTTGAAGAAACAATCCCTAGCCATTGCGGCAAGACTGCGTTTATGATTGATTGGCAGTCAATACGCTCCCACATACTTATAGTGAGGCCGAGACCGAGGGTCAATATCGATACCAAAATGGACTGGAATTTTGCCTCCAGAGTCTTCCCAAATATCTGGACGCGAATGAGCCGAAAACTCGATGGGTAAGTGAAGGGACAGTCATTCTAATTTTAGCCTTCCTAGAAAGGAACCTTGTTAAGAAAAAGTTTGAACTCCAGCCCGTTCAAGCCTGGGTCTAAAACTGACCTTTCTTCAACAAAAGCGATGCATCGACTAGGGACCAATTTTTAAGGGGAGGGATAAACATGGGTGTCATTAAAATGAAACACTATGCTAGAATGGCGGGGTGTTGTGTTGCCTAGGACGCAAATTTGGGGTCTACAAAGCACTTACAGCAAACCGTTTTAGACACGAATGAAGAGTTTGCTAATTTATGGCAGACAAATTTGAGGTTTGGGAAACCATTAGACATTGAGTGTGTTTTTTGTCCCAAAGGCATTTTTGAGGTACCAACTAAAAAATGAGTTCTGGATTTTGAACAAAGCTTCCCTCCCTTCCATCGGACTAGGCGAGATAAGCTCGCTTTGTTAATAGAGTTTCTTAATTGGATCCCAAGTTGTTCCAGTTGCCGAAACTTCTGGAAAGCCTTGGCGTTTAAAACGGTTGAAATTCTCTTTTTGTGCAAAAGTCTCAGAAATGCAACTTCAAAGGCGACCTTTTTTGTCAAAGCGAACTTTTTTACCCTCAAGAGCCAGATTGATTTTGAACAAGCTTCCATATGAGATGCAAACATCATCTGGTCTGAACATCGTTAAAAAGTCTTCAAAATTATTCATGATTTCTTAAATTTTCATGGCAATGTTCTTTCCATACACTATTTGTGTTTTTGGGACTTCAATTCATAGAAATCACAGTTTTTTTTACTATAACTGCCTCTCTTATTTTTGAAGATTGCGAATAAAATTATAGACAATACCATTCTGACTTGAATGCGTTGAATAATACTTTGGAGCGGTTTTTGATTTGATCCAATCTGAAACCTATGACTTTTTTTCCTTTTCAAACTTGAACATGCTGGGTGCGCCATTTTATCATCTTTATATTGATTTCAATGGACTTAATGAAATAGAACTCATTTGTAATGAGTCGGAAAGCTTCAGACATGAAATTAAAGTTGGAACGCAAACATCGAAGAATCATATTTCTCAAATGCACCTCTATTGACGGCCACACAGCGCTTGAGTCTGGGGACAAATTTGGCGAAAATCTTTTCTATGTACCCCTTGTCCATTGCTGCTCGGGCCTCACCAATTGAAACCTTCCGCTTGCCAACATTGCTGTGGATGGTGGCACAGGTCTTGATCTCAGCATGCCCCCAGATACTGTAATCCAGGGATTTCAGGTTGGGCCTATTTGGGAGCCAAACCAATTTTGACCAAAATCATCTAGCGCCTAACCCTTGTTCAAATTAAGCCTGGAAGTGGAAAATACCCTGCTGGCGGCATGGAGCTTATTCATACTGTAACCCGAGGTGCAGTGGATGCCAAAACTGTTGGTAATTTTGATGGCAGTCTCATTTTTGTCAAGTTTGGACATATCCCTCTTTCACAGTTCTTGCACGTTTAAGAGGAAATGTTGTCTATTTTCAAATTTGGACCTGAAATACGCTCGAAACTGGTTGGCAATGACATAGATTTCTAGACACTGGATGTCGGACGACCGACCACTCGGCTGGTAAAACAGTACAATGGATGTTCTCCTGGGAATTGATTACAAACCTGTTTATTGTACTGTTTAGCCAACCGAGTGGTCGGTCGTCTGACATCCAACGTCTAGAAATCTATGGCAATGATCACATGCAAGCTAGGTCTAAAAAGAAAAAAATCGCCAAACCTTCCATTGACGCGGTTATTGGGACCAAAAACAAGTGTAGACGAAACAAAGGCGCACCTGTTAGTATTTTCCTAGTTTTTCAATATTTCCAAATCAACACGGCTTTGGCTCTCAGAAACAATGTTAACAAGAAGAATTCCTGGAATAACATCAGCCACCACATTTAGATTAGACCAAATATCATTCAATGTTTTGATTGCTTGAATTTTTAATAGTGGCCAAAACTTTACCTAGACATCGGTACAGAAAAATCCACATGAAAGTGGAAAAATCTAAGCTGAGACGAACTTCCCGGGGCAAACATTGAAATCAAGCTTACAAAATGTTATATATTATGATGTGCAGTCAACTTGAACAAGTAATGAAATATAACCCGTGCTTTCACTGCCTTCAAATCTCGGGAAAAAGCATTAAAAAAACGAATATAAACTAGCATTTTCTCAGAATGAAAACATTAAAAAAGACAACCATCCATTTCAACTGCAGCAGGTAAACTCAAAGTGTTTAAATGAAATCCGTGCCAATTGGGTTTCCTTTTGCGTGTCAAAGTTGTATAGCAGGAGCGCTTGCAACATGAAAGAAGAAAAATCCTCAGGACAACCCGATTTTGAATATTGAGTGGAGACATAATATTATCTTTTAGGTTCTTCAATTGACGGGCATTAATCAACACTACAAAAAATTCAATACCGAGTGCTATATATAAAATAAAGGGTTTAATTCGTTCTTTTGCACTTAAACTTGAAATGATACCTAAACAAATTTGAGTTGACAAGCTTGCACGGTTCACGTTTACCAAGAAATATGTCTAAATCTGACTTGAAAGATGCTACCTTATGAAGAACATCTACATAATCCCAAAGAACATTAGAGGGAAATAAATGAGCCCGAGTAAGAGAAGAGGATTTCATTGTTTAGAGTAGCCTTGATAATCAGCGCATGAATTTTGCTTGCAAAGCAAACAGCTAACAGGTTTTGCCTCTTCATTTTTAATAAT
>NC_081443.1:11497632-11512540 GCF_007210705.1 Tigriopus californicus
TGGACAACAGCTCTCCAAGAGTATCATAAACTATTTAATAGCCGAGTATAGGTCGAAATATGACAACGATATATAGTCCAAAGGTCATGTCAGAAACGTAAGCACAAATACAATAAGAGCATTAAACCATATTAAGACAATATGGATATTTACACACAGTTAACATTACAGATGGCATTGACTAAAAAGAGTTGAGTTTTATAGAACCAATAAGGACCCGCCCACAAGAACAGACGGCATTGGACAGGGAAGGTGATGGCCATGGGCAGCTTTGAAGTAATGAGTCAGTGGGTAGGACTCGATCCGTTGAGATCCCACTGATCTGGCTTTCACGGCTAAAATTGGCGGGCGGGAAAAGGGTGGAAGAATGTCTAAAACTGGCTGGCTGGTCTGGCTGCTGGGGTCTCAAGGGTGTGTGTACGTAGAGGACCAATCATGGGCGTGTGTGTCGGCCGAGGGCTGACTAATAACCGGCCAAGAAACTCCAGGGAGTATGGGCCGATGATTCCGTTGTCTCTGATGATCTGATCCAACTTGAATCAGATCAGTCTTTGTAGACGTTAGTTGCCATCTCGGATGCGAAACAGCTGAAAAAGAAGCTACCGTAGACGTTGCGCAATTTGTAGTTTCTTTGTGCGTAATTAGCCTTATTTTATACCCATCTATGGTTTGGGAATCTGAAGCAGGATTGGCAATACATACACAATTTCTCTATTGTCTACTTACGTTTCAGTGAACTTCTTTTAACCAATGGCATTGCAACATTAAGTCTTTGGGATGTAGGGGGCTCCTGAGTTGTCAATAGCAGCATCTTTGAAGATCATCTTAGGGTTTTGAAATAGCTTCGTTGCTTTGACTTCTTTTGGAGGCATATTGAAACTATGGTTTACTTGAAACTTTAATTTAACAGTTTATTGTTGGGAGGGTATAAAAGAACTGATAAAAATTTGGTGGAGTCAATGACCACAAAAATTTATTAAAATGCGCAGGATATTTCACATTAAAGCATGACTAGAACTGCACCATTGGGGTGTGTTATCACATTTGAAAGTTTGGAATTCCAAAAATGGAATCAATTGATGTAAAAACTGTAAGAATGAGAATTCAGCTTAATTTGATCAATGAAGTCTAACTCTCTTCTTTCTAGGGCTCCTTCATTGTTCAATTTACTGCCCTCAAATGTTCATAGGGAATATGTAGGTGTTGTTCCAGTACCATGATTTAAGTCAGACTTGGACAAGTTTTTGATGAAATTTCCTGATCAACCCTATATTCACGGATTAGCCAGCTCTGCCAGCGCTAATTTGTTGGTCAATCAAATAATTGTCAAAATAAAAGTTGAGTAAGTTTAATTGTGTGGTATGGTAGTCTGCAAAAAAAAGAATGAATTGGGACTTTGAGATAACAACAATATAAGGGAATTGGCGTTATTAGCGTAGGTGATATATGCTGGCTGCACTGTACCAAATTTTTATTGACCATTACTTGTCAACCAATGCTAGTCCCAATTGTTCTTAAACTTACAATGCATGTTCCTCTTACTGATGATTTATTGATTATATATAGAAAAATCAGCAATTGACCATTTAAGCTGAGGTCTTCATGTATTTCGTCCTTCTTGGTTATTTCATATGGTTCTCTTCATCAAGTCATATGTTTTTAACGTATTGCATAAGTAGGGACAAAATGAGACTGATCACGCACGAAGAAGCTTAAAATCGTGCAACCTCTACGGCAGCTTCTTTTTCAGCTGTTTCGCATCCGAGATGGCAACTAACGTCTACAATCAGTCTTCTTTGGACGAGGTCAAGGAATCCATCCATCCATTCCATCCATGTAGCTTTGGGTTGGCTCGCTCAAGTCTTGCTCACAGACGGATGTAAAAGAAGGGACCGGGACCATGGCCGGGGCCGGGTCCATGACCGGGCTGAGCCCGAGGACAGGCCCGGGGTGGGTGGGTTTTACTGGGGTCGACACTTTCATTGTCTGGACGGGAGGAGATGAATCCGGATTCGGGAGATAGGCGTTGTTGGTTGCTTGATCGATCGATCGTGCATCATTTTTCAATCCTCGATAGGAGATGGAAGTGTGACTATTGAATGAAGAGGGGACGGGATGACATCTGATGACTTTGAACATTCATTGACAATTCCAGGCCCCTTCATACTCCAAGTTGGGGTTATCCTGCGTCAAAATGAACCACAATCAATACATTTTTCTTTGTTATAAACCATCATGGATCGAATGAGTTAAGTTCTGTACTGGCTAAAAATGGACACCTTTCTTCCAATGGCTGGGGAGGATGCTGTCGTCCATGAAATATTAGCTCTTGGGCAAACAAACTTTAAACATGTTCAAATCGAGAAATGTTTGTGAAATACTTGTGAAATGGCAAACAATGTTTGTCAAATGGCTAATTATTTGCCGAATTATTTGTCGTGTAGACGGACCATAAGGAAAGTATCTTACTTCATAAATTAACGGAGCTCATTCCGATGGTTCTGTTTGACGCAGAAAGATATTGGTCATGATCGCTTCAGAGTTTTGTATCAAAGCATTATTTTGGTTCATCGTTTATTACATGAGATGCCCAATAAATGGCAAAAGTACCAATATGTTTGAACATATATTTACTACACCACCAGCACAATAACTCCTATATGTTTTCCATAGTTAAGATATAATTTAGTGTGGAGATAGCATTTCTTCATTGTGGGTTAGATTCCTAATTTGTGAGCTTGAGTGAGGTTGGTGTGTGCGTGTTGGTTCCAGTTTCAATCTTGAAAACAATCTGTTAGGAGTTTTAATTATTTTTCCCAAATTTTTACTTGAATTTTCTGTTGAAAAGACTTGGCTGCAACACTGGAATACTGGTCCATTTTAGATGTACTCTTTCCTTGGCGATGTTTGATATACGTGCATTATTCGGGCAATCATTAAAGAAACTTCCCTATGAATATCAAGCAAGGATCAAAACTAGCCATTCAACGGCTCTTTAAAAGGCCCATTTGAGCGTCAGATTCACATTTGTTGAGCACCCGTTATGACGGACAGAACAATTTCACTAAGATGCTCTCCTATAAAAACTGATTTGCGGCTGTTTGTCTGAAGTTTACTTAGCCATTCGTTCAAGTAAGGTGTACATTCTAGCACTATGGGGTTAAGATTCACTCCTACAAGACTATGCTTGACAATGGCAAGTTCACTTCAGAGAGCAAAAGAAGAGTTCAGTACACTAGATAGAAATAGCGAATAATTGTCTCGACTGGTCCTCGTTGTCTGCAATGGGTCTGTTGGCGTGCAAGCTCAGCTTCTATTTTTCTCGTATGAGGTTCACGCCCTTGTATTTTCAATATTTCAAGCATTTGATCGTAAGCTGAAACACTCCTGATGTCATGATGTCAAAAACGATTCCTCAA
Organism: Tigriopus californicus; assembly: GCF_007210705.1. Classification (NCBI taxonomy): domain Eukaryota; kingdom Metazoa; phylum Arthropoda; class Copepoda; order Harpacticoida; family Harpacticidae; genus Tigriopus; species Tigriopus californicus. The sequence continues at coordinate 11,501,052 of NC_081443.1, forward strand.
AACCTAGTGGTTTTAGGGTGGCTTTACACTAGGATGGAAAACCGAGAATGAATCCTGGTTTTTCATTCTAGTGTAAAGCCGCCCTTAGACTCGAGCTCAATTTTCTTTGACACAATATTTGCCAAGCCCTTTGGACCAAAAGGTAAAACGGTGGGACGAAACAAGAATCCAGGAACAAAAGGTAATCACATTTTATTGCTTCAATCAAAACCTCGTTTGAAGTAGTTTGTTGTCTAGTTAATGCAGCGAGTCATCTAGTACTAAAACCGTCCACATTTATATATTTTGGTGTTTATCATCCATCCCATAGATGGCAAAATCCCTTAAAAAGAGCAGACTGGAATGAGCCGGGCACCTTCCATTCTGCTCCTTTCAAGGGCTATGTCATCCATGGGACGGATGATTAACACCAAAATATGTAAATGTGGACGGTTTTGGAACTAAGTGACTCGCTCCATTTCCATTGAATTGAATCAAAACTTCCACGACAACTGACGGTTGAAATATGACACAGTCATTATTACAAACCATCAACGATGTCGAGAGAAAAATACAGGTCAGAGTTCAGATGCACGAACAATCAATCATACAAGTAAAAGGCGTCCCTGTTCCCAAATCAAAGTGATCATCGAGTTGCTAATCTTAGACATTTCTGCCTTTCTAGCACACACTTCGAATCGGACAAGCCAAATTTTGATAACAAATTCAAATGTTGGTTATATGATCAAAACGTAAAAACAAGCCAAATAACTCGTTTTAAAGTTTAGAGACTAAGAACTATCATCAATTTGATGATTATTTCAAATCTTAGCTTCATTTGTCTTGAAGGGCGTTCTCGTTTTCTGAACTGTGTCGTCTTCACCTTTTGAGTAGATTTGAACCGGTTCTTGCAAATTTGCCGTTAACACCAAGAGTCTTTTGTGCCATCTCTATGTACATAACGAAATCAAATTATTTTTTTTTGGTTTGTTTTTTTCACGGGCTTTTCTAACCGCTACAGGGAATGTAATCCCCAGTACTATTAAAATGAAAGGATATAATTCGTCTATTTATTACCTTTCGATTTTTATATGACATTTGGTCTAACAACGAATTTGAGTTGGCAGACCGAGCTAGTCCTTGAATGTAGGGTTGATCTGGTATGCTATCTAAAAATTTGTCCAAGTCTGACTTGAAAGTTGCAACCGGATCAACAAGTCCTACGTATTCCCTATGAATATTAGGGGGAAGCAAATTAAACAATGAAGGAGCCCGAGAAAGAAGAGATGTGGACTTCATTGTTCGAACTAGCCTGGATTCTCGAAGACTTGAAGGTGCTCTCAAAACGCACATTAAGCCTCTACGGTCACTAGAATTGACCCTAAACCCTGGGTTGGGACAAAGCTCATGGATACTTTTGAAAACGTACAATATCAGATACCTTTCGTACCTTCTCTGAGTACTGTACAATCCCAACCGTTCTAACCTTTCCCAATACGAGAGCTCTCTCATTCCTGTGATGTTCCTAGTGAAACATCTTTGGACTTGCTCGACCTTTTGCAAACCTGCTGAACTCATTGGAGCCCAAATGGGTGAGGCGTATTCAAGATGTGGCTGGACAATCGACTTGTACAGAGTTAGCATCGTGATGCTATCTCTGGACTTAAACGTGCGATATATCCAACCACACATTTGAAAAGCCTTACCCACCTTCAGCTGGATATGCTCATCGAACTTTCCATTATTTTGGAGGACTACACCTAGATCTTTCATAGATGAGACCTGCTCAATATCTTTACCTCCATTATCTACGAGTGGAGTATTTAAAGGAGTTGACCCAAATGTCATTGAGCGGAATTTCATTCCGTTCAGGGCCATATTACTCTCAGTTACCCAAGAGTAGATTCGATTTAAGTCCTTTGCAAGGCTACTGGAATCTTGGCCATTCCTACCAGAAACTAACTTTGTATCGTCAGCATAAGAAGAGAGACTGGCAGTGATACTAAGCTTTTGAAGCGGGGCAACGAATATTATAAACAAGAGGGGCCCTAAGATCGAACCCTGGGGAACACCTGACTTGACATCATGTATGTCACTAAGGGATCCCTCAACCTTAACCAATTGCTTCCTACCAGAAATGAAACTTTTTAACCAATTGAGAACCTTGCCTTGGATCCCAATCTCATGGAGCCTGTTAACTAAAAGACCATGATCTACCTTGTCAAAGGCCTTGGCAAAGTCGAGATAAACTACATCAACTGATTCATGGCTCTCTAGTCCCTCAATAACCCGCTCAATATGTTCAATCAGTTGGGTAACCGTACTAAAATGTGCTCGGAACCCATGCTGGCTAGGATTACAATATGCTCTTGGCCAAACTCATTCACTTTCAAACCGAATGATCATCAATGCCAGTTCTGCGCTTTAGCAAGAATAAGAAGGCCATGTCCATTTGAGTCCATGGTTGTTGTTCAATACCTGAGATGGAACACCAAACTTTCCCAGAAATTCACTATGACGAAAAAATATTGGCCTCGACTCAATATGCCAAGTAGGCTATTTTTGGTAATTCGTTGGTGGGAACGAGCAACCCTGGTTCTTGGTGTTCTCAGACCAATGTTTACCACCTATGTTCAACTAGTTTTTTTAATATTCTTCCTCCTCTTGGTCTCTGGCACTTCTTTAATTTTGTCAACTTCCGGTGTGAGTCTGTACACAGATATATGACGAGGTTGTCGATGGAGTCCGCAGGTCTGGGATATTGAGATCTGTTCCACTCGTGAGGCTTGCCATAGATTTCTAGACACTGGATGTCGGACGACCGACAACTCGGCTGGTAAAACAGTACAATGGATGGTCTCCTGGGAATTGATTACAAACCGGTTTATTGCACTGTTTAGCCAACCGAGTTTTGAAAGCGACAAGATCCATGTTTCTAACAAATCTTTAATGGTGTCATCTGCTGAGGCCGCTCCCGGTGGCTGGGGAAAGCGATCTGCTGAGGCCGCTCCCGGTGGCTGGGGAAAGCGATCTGCTGAGGCCGCTCACGGTGGCTGGGGAAAACGATCTGCTGAGGCCTAAATAATCTTCCCATGACGACTCGTCTTTTTCAAATTGTCTTGTCCGTCAAGAAGTTGGTTAGCACCAGTGTTGGGGCGAGTCCGAGTGTACTCGAGTCTATTACTTGGAGAAAGTTTTCGTACTCGTCAAAAAGATCTTTGATTGATTCTTAGAATTTCACAAGACAAGTCTTTCTATTAGACCTTCCCATTAGTAAAAGACTCGAGTTCTCTGCCGGACTCGAGTCCAGACTCGGCGAGTCCGGCACAAAGTTAAAAAAATCAAAGGACTCGTACGTTCTTTGCCCCACTACTAATTACCACCAAGACACCAAGATCGCCCCAATAGACTGATATTTTGTATTCTACTCATTCCTCTTGTCGGAATGGTCCAATACTTCTGGGTTGTTTTCTTATTTGAGTTAATGCCGCTTGACGGTGGGATGTTTTATCCCTGTCACCATGCTTTCGACGTTTCTTTCTTAGCCTGGTACTCTTTTTCCACAAAATGTTTTTTTAAGTGGTAGTTGCAATGTAAGCAATAGCATGGTTCATAGTAATTAAACTGTTGACCCTTGGATGGAGTGCGATATAAAAGTAATGATAGTTGTATTATGTCAAGCAAGAGATTTTGGAATTCGGTAACACTCACATTTAAAAAAACCAGTTTGTCGATACAAATGCAATTTGCCCCTTTATTTAGCCAAGAAACCATTTTGACGGAAGAGGGAAAATGCAATGTTCTAAACACATGTCTGTTGAAAGATAAGATGATTTAAGTCTTGTAAATTAGTTACGTTGTTACATCGTTTTGGCTCAACTGAAAAATAGTTTTGAACAAACTGATCGATTGGCAAGGCAGCACCTTTTTGTTGTTATTTGAATATCACTTTGAAAAAGTTTCAAACATTGCAATAGTCGATAGGCATGCTTAAAAAAGGAAATCTTTAACATCTAGCCGTTTTTTGAACATTTTATTCTTCTTCTGCCAATTCTGAATATTTTATTACTCTTTTTGGCAATTTTGAACAATTAGTTTTACTTATGTTTTCTCGTAGACTTACGTTTTTCGTAACCTCTATTCATCGTATATTTGAAAGTACCCGTTGCCTTTAACGAAGTATGAAAAGTTGTAACAAACCTCATCAGATTTTCTATGTCACCCAACAAGTGAACTTCAAGAAGAATGCTTACTGTGGTCTTTGCCGCCTCTTTGCATCGATCCACAATCACTATAGTCTGAGTTGGTTCCTTTCTCGTGAATGGTATCCACGTAAGCTAATTTTTTTTGTTGGTCAATTTGAGTCGCTCTTTTCAAGAAGTTTATGTATTTGGAACCATTATTGATCTATTTTTGGTCTCTGATTTGAACTTTGTTCTCTCCTCAATTTTATTTGATTATGGGGCTTAGTCTTTTTTGAAAAAGAACTTACCACATTAAATTCCTCAGATTACCTGTATAACGTATTTGTATGGACATACAAAACGCCTGTATCTGATGGCAGATATTGATCTTCCCATTAAAAAATGTTTAGTGTTCTCATAAAAACTCTAACAAATGAAGTGCCCACAAGTTCCTTCTACTCTGTTCATCAAACCTCTTGTCAAGGACAGAATTCAATTTGGTGTTTTTGACCGTGTCGAGAACGTGGCTTTTCTTTTGGTTGACTCGGATTAAGAGGTCACCCACGTCCAAAGAAACTTCATATAATGACCTCCACCACGACACTTGGTGGAGATCAAAGTTTAAGGTGTCAGGCAATACATCATCTGACCGAGAATTATTTTGGGGGAGGCAGAGGAGTGACTTGACGACATAAAATGTAGTTTTTCTCAGTCTCGACGAACAGCCAGCCTTTTTCAAAGTGTAGAATATGGGTTGTTCCATTTAAGAGATGGGCTTGTGTAATAGCGCCCGAGTTATTTTCCATTTTCCTTGAACCAGACACTCAATGCAATAGATTGAAATGGTAAGCCAGTCTAGCGGAACCAATACAATCATCCGAAGTCGTCCGCACTTTCCCACATTTCTTCGACTTTCTTCCCAGACATCAATTAACAAAATTGTAAACCAAGGTCAAACCAAGGCCAATATGTTTTTCAAGACTTCTCTTGAATCCTATCAATCCTTTAAGTATTGTTAGTTGTTTTCTTGAGCGTCAGAAAAGCTCTGGGTTTTTGTAGAAGTAAACGTGAACTAAACATTGCAAGGTGGCCGATCTGAATCGCATTGCTCATTGTATTCATATCATTTCCGTGTTAGCTACATACGTCATCAAAGCTTAAGCATTAAAATCCCTAATTAACTGACCTTCGGTTCATTGTATCACTATGCCGGAATAAGAATATTTGTTGCGCATGCTGACTCAAGGTTTTTGTGCTGAGCTCTTTTGTGAGGGCTTATAAGGATTTTCAGCTACAAAGTGGTATGTGTCCTCACTACAACTATTGCTCGTTCATTTTTAGTGGGAAATGAGAAATGTACTCGTATAAAGATGTAGTAAAAAGCTTTTGCCAATTGCTTCTGGAAGTTCTTTTTATTGGTGTGTGCCACTCTCTCTTATGGTCACTAAAATGGACCTCTAAGATGTCTGGACAATATTGAATCATTGTTCCACTTTTTTCGATACAATGGACACGGAATTGCGATTTTTTATATGTGCTCCAAATGCATTCCTTTTGAAATACAATCTCGAGACAAATTTCGGAGTATAACAACAATGGAATTCCATCAATGTCGGGATCTAAACAGGGAGGAGCTCACTTTTGTCCACCTTCGTTTACACAATAAACAAAATTGTTCCGTTGTATCTATTTCAAATGCATTGGTCAAGTATGCTCAACTTGTCGAAATTACATGTGTGTTTTTGAATTGCACCATTGAATGCCTGGAGACTTTTAATGTTGCATATTGAAGAATCTCCCTCATTTAAGCTTTTAGTCTATAATAAATCAAGTTTCAAACTAAAAGGATTAGACTAACATAACGATATCATAATACGAAGGTAACCAAATAATACTTTGATCATTTCTTTTAATACTCAGGACCGTTCTTGTCAGCTCCTAAACATTTCTGGCCATAAAAGCATATGAAGTACTGACAAGTCCAGAAAAATGAGAGGTCTGCAACTGCCAGAAGGCATTCTGAGGTCAAATAGCATAAGCTTGGGGTGAAATAGCCGTCTGAGTGAGGTTTCTCCCACTGTCGTTTATCCAAACCTGTTCAAGCAAGATGTAAAAAGAGGTCTCTCAACAGATCTGACGCATGACGATCTTTGTACTTGATTGGACATCACGCAATTCGCTGCGACCCTTAAGACCTATTTGAATTGCCTTACAGGATGAATAACACAAATGCCTTTTTTTTCCACGACAAGATCTTGAGGAGTCAATGGTCAAAATGGAATGGAAGCACAAATGGGGAAATAAAGAATGACGTAAAGCCACATCTTTACACTCAATGCCTAGACCCTCCATTGGAACTACTTCATTCAGACACGTCCTAGTTAGATGGATGCTATTCCTTTTAATGCAGTCAGTGCTTCTTCAACATCTGCTTAGTCAACTTCTTCATTTTGACAGATAATGCATTCCTCTATTCTCTATATTAGCCGTAATTGGCATGGATTGCCACCATTCTAAAACCGGGAGAATGGACTACACAAAGCGAACTTTGGCAGAGTCATGAAATGCACTTTTACCAGGCACGCTCAAGCATTTCAAAATGCCTTCATTTGCAGCCACTGGAACGTCGATCTCGTCGGACCCAATCATTTGAGGTACGAAATTCAGGTAAGATACTCAAATGTTACTACAACAGATAGTAGGGGGGAGTATTTTCCCTGTAGTGGTTGGCAAAAAGTCAGTGAAAAATAATTGACTGGATCGTATCACCTAAGTGCAAAGGGAAATATTGTCGTTCATTCTTTGATTAATCTCTAAGTTTTTCAGAGACCCAAGTGCCCTCTCTTATTAGAGATAGAGAGAGAGAGAGAATATCACATTTCAATTGAAATGAAATCTGAAAAAATGCAAAGCCTTCAAGTTTCTCTCGTTCTCTGCTGCTCGTAAAACATTTGAACACCCATGGCCAAATATTCGTGTTGAGGATGAAACGCACGTGTTTCACTTTTTTATGGCAAATACAGATGTGCATGTGTTGAAAAAAGAGCGATCCTCAGGTCGTTTACTATCGGGTTAAGGTTTCAATACTGAAGATAGAGGAAAATGTTCAAAATCTTGAACAATAAAACAATCACCCATTTTCCTCATCATTTCAGTTTAATGGCCATGGTGGTCAAAATGCTAATTAACATTGAAGGGAAATGTCAAAACACATCATGGCATTTTGTGACCGCAATGATTATTCGGATCAATGTTTGTTTTGGAAGACATAAATCATCTAATGAAAGGAAGCAAAAAATGCTTGTCTCCTAAACCGTTCACTTTATCCCCATGCAATCACTTCATACGGTCACAACATTTTGATGCATAGACAAACTTGGCCAAATTTGAGCCCAAGACTATGCTTAGAGAACGCAGGAGACATGAACAAAGTTATGAATTAAACAAAACATAAAATCTAAATTTTCAGCCTGCTCTTGGTCAGCTACAAAAGCTTTTGACGACTTAACTTTGAAACGAACCACGTTACGAATATATGAAAGCTAAGCCAAGGGATTGGGAAGAAAACCGGTTTGTGGCAACCCGCTCGAGGTTCTGCTTGAAAAACGAACAACATTTTTTTGTTCATGTCAACAAGGATGTTAGAAAATACGTTGAAAACAGTTGCATAAATAATGATAGGGTAAGGGCGAAACTCAATCTATTCGGCTCAGGTCCTATTTCGAACTCGCGTCCGGACTCGACGAATTCGGCAAAAATTTTGATTACCAAGGGACTTATACGAGTCCAACTTGTCCCAGACTCACCCCAGCACCAAAATTTACCCTTTCACCCCTGTGGTGAGGGGCTTTGTATATACATAAAATTTGCACATGCATGATAGGGAAGGGACTCAAAAAAAAAATTAAACGATTACATATCTATTTTCAATCCTTTGTCCTTTTGGGACATTTTTTAATATTGAAGTGCTTTCTAAACAAGCTTTCAAAAAGCCGAATTTTTATTCCAACCGTCTTAAAACTCGACTTTTTGAACATCAATTATAAAATATGTCATGAATGTGCTGATTTTGTTGCAGCGAGGAGGAAATATTCAAAAAAGTTGAGATCTCAATTGTTGGGAATTTCATCTAGTTTGAAACAAAAAAATTGCGATTCAGTGAAGTAATCAATATCTTGTGTGTTGAACATTGACAAAGAAGTTCAAAAATAATCATTTACTCATAATTTGCTTTGTAACGCCACTATGACGTCCTTCCAAAAGAAGAGGATCAAGTTATAGGCTAGGTTTCAATATATCATCATTTTGCCTCAACTCAAAAAATTACAATAAAGACTTCATTTGAACGAATCTTTGGAAATATTTCAGGTCTTTAAAGAAATCGTTGGCTATTAATTGGACTTTTTTTTTAAAATTTAGCCTAATTTTAAACATGTTTTAAATATTTTGCCCTTTCTGAATTGAATATCATCAAAATATTCCGCTTCTAACAGGTCATGTTATTCGTAGTCGCTAATTAAAGGATATTGGGGCATGCATTGGTACCATTTGAGGAACCTAGTGAAAGTGGCATCAGCTGATTTGGGACAGAATTTGGAAACCATTAGTGCACACCTTAAAAAAATTGGGGTAGCGCTGGAAAAGTTGAAGAACATATTGGAAGAAGGTAACAAAATAGTGTGGTTCATTTTTTCTGCACATGGATTTGTGCTCCTAAAGAAGTGTGATTGGTAATTTGTCGTGGTTCTTTGCCTTTGGCTGTCTAGCATGTCTGGCGTTTGAAATCAGCTCTTGTGTGCATAAAAAATTCATGGGGTGTTCCCTGTTGCCAACATTTCCGTGCGTTTACGATGCCAAACTCCGTAAGTTTCTGGCTCAATCCAATAAAACTGTGCATCAGACAAATGCAAATTTCGTGAGCCTGTTACTCAATGAACTGAATCACCAACTCAACATGTTTTAATCATCTGTGCTAAAGGCCAAACAACTAAATTGGTCCAAAGCTGGAGGTTGATCTGTTCCTGCCAAGTATGACTTTAAAGACCACCGTAGTGGAGTTCCAAAATCTTGCAGGCATAATTATTGACTTGAATTACGTTGTCTGTGCATGTGGCTTGGCATTTACATAAACGCTTCATAAGTTGTGTGGATGCCACCGGTATAATGCTTTATTACATATGAAGTGATGTAATTAAAGTTCATGTGAATGTATGCAGAAAAATAACCTCCTACAAAAGCAACTGCCTTTGTGGGTACAATACCCAAACAACTTTAAAGACTATATTAGCTATCCTCTTATGCAACTTTTATGGCCCAAATAGATAAAACCTCCATCCATATTTTCATAACACTCTTCCCCTTTTTTCACCAGACTTCAACAGTTTAAGGATTACTCTGTATAAGTCAGACTAGCAGACAAGTAGGTTACTATCTAGCAGAAACTTGTACGTAACAGACAGTCACCGAGCATAATGCCATTAGAAACGACTCTCTCTTTAAGTGCCTCTAGGTGTTGCTCCAGTCAGCTATGAAGGCTACCAAAAGGTTGACTAAGAAAAATCACGCGATCAACGGCGAATTCCTCTTGGCATCTTGCATGATTCCAACGAAGCAATCGGGGATATCTGATCAAATGAGCTTGGCCCGCCTTTGCCTCCCAGATTTGAGGTCCCAATATGGTCGGACGTATCAAGCAACATATGGGAATTCGAACCACTCGACAAGCCACACCGAGAAAGTTTCCTCTTCAATCTCTGGCCGGATCACTTGCGGGTAAATGACTGAGATCGGCGAGACGATGCCTCAAGCCCTCTTAAAAAGATCAACAGCAAGGCAACAATAAGGGATTACTGCATGAATTTAATAACATATAGTCCCAATTAAATATTTTTCTGTTCTATTCAACCGTTTTCAACTGAACCGTTTTTGAACTAATGATACCTAAACACACAAGTCTAATTGAATAACTTTTAATCTAGCGACCTTGTAATACAAACCATTCAATCAAGTAAACAATGACCGATATCCTCCTTTTTGGTACACTGGGGACCAACCCCAAAATCTACGTAGATATATCCTTCACCAATACCATCAAACGTTTGTCCACCTTGTGAACTCCTAGATCCTTGCCTACAAACTACTGTATATATTGAAGCTTCAATACACTAGGTGCTTGAACATGGCAATTGTTCAATATTTGCTACATTCGATTGATGACCTTGTCACTTTTTGCGCATTGTTTGAGCTCCTAAGACCTTGCTACAATTACAGGCTTTCCATTTTTGATGAAGATAAAACCTTTCTCCCCAAGACAATGAGGTGACAAAAGATGAGCTTCAGGGTGCCGCGCCAAAATAGTAATTACCCGCATGTTTACCGTGGGCCCAAGTGACGCTTGTTCTTAGTCTTAGGTGAAGAAAAGAAGGGTCCTTGTCAAAGGTGTATTTACAGAGAAAACAATGTCTGCCATTGGTCTATTTCACCTTTAATCCAATACGGTGGGTGAGCATATCGTGCACGTATCTTGCCATGTACGTGTGTTTTGTGCTTTGTCAGGCAATATCCTTGCTCGGTCAGTCCAAAATAAACAAGATAGAGAGTGGATCGAGCTCATTGAAGCAGATTATTGCTTGCGTTTTGTACCACTGACCACAAGGAAAGCGGGGAGTGCATATTTTCCAGATTTGACAAGTCATCTCCATGGTACATTTCGATCGACTATCGTGCATATGGATGGATGGATGGATGGAACTGAAAATGTCCATGAGACCATGCTATCGATGAATTATACGCCTGTTTTGTTTTTAATGAACGAAAATGCTTGATTTTTATGACAGATGAATTATCTTCACTTGTAGAAGGACAAGAACTGAACCAAAATAAACCTGAAAAGAGCCTGTGAGATATTCCCTTGAAGTTGCATTAGCCAAACTTCTTTTGTGGTTTGAGTTGTTCTGGAGTGGATGAGCAAAACGAGGCAAGTTTTTTGGCGCATAGAGAGTAATTCTATCGCACAATAGAACCCCAGGATCACGTGTTGATTGTTTTTCTGTGAGCCATTGGATTTACTGAGATTGGAAACTCTTTAGAGGCGCAGAACCGAAACCTGATATCATAATAAGTGAAGCAAAATACCCTTTGCGTGAGTTATATGGAAGGTAATCCGAGGATTTAGCAAAGAGGATGCTCCTGGAGAGATGGAGGCTCGTCATCTAAACCAATGATTGTCTAAGTTCTGCCAGCTTTCTTCTTTCAATTCTTGGATAAGAGAAGGCTGTTTTCCTGGCCTTAATCTGTAAAACTTTGCCCGACAGTCTTTCCAGGCGT
>NC_081443.1:11512576-11525798 GCF_007210705.1 Tigriopus californicus
ATCTTGGATAAGAGAAGGCTGTTTTCCTGGCCTTAATCTGTAAAACTTTGCCCGACAGTCTTTCCAGGCGTGCATCTGTTTCCTCAGAAAGATATTGATTCAAACTTATCCTCTCATCATCTAGCTCAAACACATCTCTGAATGAAAAAAGAAACTTCCAAACCCCTTCGTCCACAAGAAACGTGAATGCATTGACAGCCTTCTATCCCATCCAAAAAGGTTCCAAACAATAGGCTCGAAAGTGATCTCCATTTTTGTCTGCCAAATGAAACTGGATTGAGCGCCTGAGTCAAGTTTCTCCAATCTTTGATCGTTTTGTTTCAATAGCATACGTGTAGTAGCTATCAAGGTCCCGTATCCTGAAACATCCTTTGGCGTCGCTCCAAGAGCTTTTGCTGATCGTCATATCCCACGGCGTTATGATGACCCGACATATGTCGTCTTGGTCTTTGGTTCGGAAGTGCCAGCCTTGGTTTTTACCACTCGCGCCACTCAAAGACCTCCTTCCTTCTTTTCCGTTCGTTCGCCCTTCTTTTGTCAGTAAGACGTTCTGCAGGGTAAAGGACGGGCGAGAGAACGAGAAGGAGAGGCGCATTTCTCTCTCTCTTGCTCCTGCACACTTGCGCTTCATTGAGGGCCCGAGGATGGCCTTCAGTTGAAGTTTGCGGGCCCCCTCCACAGAAACTCTGAAATCTGTCAATCTGGTCTATTGTAACAAATGTGATTTAATGATTGGTGCTGCCGACATATCCCACTGAAGGATCGCGAGCTATTTTCTAGCCTGATCAGATCCACAATGTCCACCTTCGGCTCAAACAGGATGGATATTATGGACCTTTTGGGCGAAAATTTCACGTCCAATCTGTCAGCGCTGTTATTGAACGCACCTTTAAACGATGACAACATATTTGCTGCTAGACACGCTGCAACTGGTGAAGATGGAGACCCCGAACAGACTTTAAAGTGGAGCTTCCCTGTGTCATTCGAGTTTATTGTCCATGGAGTGCTGCTCTGTTGCGTGGGCATGGGTGGTCTCTTTGGAAATATCATCTCAATTATCATCTTGAGCCGGCCACAAATGAAGAGCTCCATTAACACAATTCTCATTGGTTTGGTGGCATTTGACTCAATTCTCATAATTACCAGTCTCTTCATGTTCAGCTTCACAGTGTTCCGGCACACAGGGAGTCCCATATTCCAGTTTTATTACTGGGAGATCTACCCATACATCTTGAGTGTGGTGTATCCCGTGGGAATGGTGGCCCAAACGGGTTCAATCAATCTCACCTTGAGTGTGACGATTGAGCGATATTTGGTTGTGTGTTGGCCTTTGAAGGCCAGGGCAATCTGTACAAACGGCCGAGCCAAGTTGTCAGTGTTCTTTTTCACCGTCTTTGCGGTAATCTACAACATTCCTCGGTTCTTTGAAGTCACTTGGGAAACCCAATATTTGGAGGACTTTGGCGAAAATCGGACCGTTATTGCGGTGACAGATTTCCGCAAGAGTGCACTCTACATTAAGTTGTATATTTCGTGGATGTATTTGGTGTTCATGTACATCATTCCATTCGTCTCATTGGCCGTCCTCAATTTGATGATTTTCTTGGAAATCCGCAAGGCCAATGTGACACGGTCGATCTTGTCAAATCAGGAGAAGAAAGAGCACAATTTGGCTGTAATGCTCTTAGTTGTGGTGTTCATTTTCTTCATCTGCAACATTCTACCGCTCATCCTCAACATCATTGAGCTCTTCCATAAGCCCAACCCACAGGTCATTCAAGTGTCGAACCTTCTGGTTACCATTAACTCCTCAGTGAACATCCTGATCTATTGCATTTTCGGCAACAAGTTCAAGACCATATTCCTCCAAATCTTTTGCGGGAAGAAGCCTCACATTCAACAGATGCGAACGTGCCGCGACTTCCGACGCAATCAGTACGAATCGGGGTCCATGCGAAGCACCACCATGGTAGAGCCTCCACCTTGTCACGTCAGAGCCAAGAGCAACCTGACCCCTTGTACCTCGCTGAGCCCTTTATATTCGTGCAATTCTCAACCTGCCTCCAAGATGTTGCTCACAAGCAATGCATCGCCTTTAGGACGGCACCATCATCATCATCAGCTCTCTGGCAGGACAAAGTCTCATGCTATGGAGTTAACCGACTTCGCCAAGGATTTGCATAATAATCAGAACAATGGGAGCACCTCGTCCAGTAATCACTCGAGCGCTCTTCGTCTCAATTCCTCATTCTCCTGTCAAGATACTGACTCGCGAAGAGGCAGCTCGAGAAAGGTCAGAACCCCACGACCCAGCTCTGCCAGCTATTCTCATGTCATGGTTTGAGGATAGGGACAAAAAGAGCTTGCGGCAAACCATTACCAGACAGACTTACGGCCAACAAGAAAACATTCCCGGACCAGTCTTTCTCCTCATTGATGAATGGCTCGAGTTGGAGGGAAGAATCTGAAAAGCTTCAGAGACACTCCCGTTTTGAATGAATGTCGAGGATTGAGCATTCCTCACTCTTCACTGATACATGACACCACGTCAAATTGGATCCTGGGAGTTGGGCCATCTTATCCGGGCTTAAAGTTATTCAGTCTTACTTAGATACACACTCAGATCGAGCTCACGACCACGACAAGTGAACAATGCCCACCCGAATGCTTCCACATCCTACTCAAATGTGGCCTGCCTGCATTTCCTCTTTGTGTGATGTCCTCGACCCCTCCGACAAATTAAAGCAGTGTCAATACTCCAAAGTGATGAATCATTAGACGAGAAGACCTCTGTGATCCCAACCTCTCTTACTTTTATTTGTCCTAGTCCATAGAGCACCTCCGATACTGAATGACTGTGATGATCTCCCCAATTGGAATTTGGAGCCACAACCAATGGCTAGAAAGTGTCAGTCATGTGTAATGTAAGAGTCTAGCCGTTTACTCGTCGTATGGTTCCACTCATTCCGTGAATAAACCCCTGCCGCTTGATGGCAATCCACATTTTGCATGTTACCTCAGAACAACAGTCTTTGAAGGCGACTCTCAAACTCGATTTATTTTGCGGACCTGGAGACGAGTCCAGATTGCGACGACATTCAAAAGCAGGAATGAACCAAATTGTGTGGAGTAAAAAAAAGTTCAACATTTTGTGCAGTTATGGTAGGGAGGACAAAACATACCTCTTCGTGTCTAAGACAGCCGTCAACCCAAAGGAAGACCAACTGAGGGCTCGAGAGACATTCTTTCTTATCAACCGCGGAGTCGAGACTTCCCACGGTTTTGAACGTTGTAGGTAGCCAAGTTTGGTAAGAAGTCTCGACAAAGCATGGAAACATTCTCCACCAAAGTTTCATAGAGCTCTCAATTCATGCAATGAATATCACACTTCAGGTTGATTTTGATTCTAAAAAGCTCTGCAGACGTCAAACCAGACCAAAACCAAGAAGAACACGTTAGTTTGATGGAACTTGTTTCGGCGCTTTGCGTGACAGTAAGAAGAAAAGTTGCTTAATCGTCATGCATGACATTGAGGGCACCTCATGGATAGACACAAACGCAGTATATGTAGTATACGTAATTTGAATACTTTTATGCACAAGGCCCTTAATTTGGACTTTTAGGGAACTTTTATCTAGGTACAAACGAAATGACGAGACTGTGACTCGCCCAAACAAATAGCTCGGACATATGAGGGTACTTTTTGCAATCAGGCAACTAAAAGGAACAATTTAATCTTCAAAAAGTTTTTCATTTGCACAAATATGAAATGATTTGAGTACATTTGTTATGAAGAAAAGTATGTTAGGTAAATAAGCTTCCAAAACAACCTTTTTGCGAATAATCAAAGGGAGATGGTTGTAGCGCAGTTGTTAAACGCGCGACCGAGTTAAACTCGGGTTCATGAGTTCGATCCCAGGTCTCCCCTCCCCCCCTTTTCTAGTGGATCATCGCCTCGAATGGCGTTCCTTGAACCCAGAATGGGACAAGACTCAATCATGCTGCGTTGTATATATTGTAATATTGTAAAAAGATAACTAATCCAATGAGACATTCTCGCAATAAAGACTTTTAAAAAAAATTGAGGTGCTTCCCAATGGATCTGGCATAACCATGAATCCTTTATCTTTACTTATATCTACTCGCAATAACCACACCTCACTAAAAGATAAGAAAAAGTCATCAAAAAGTGTTTAGCCTATAATAATTGTAAAAACAACTGTTTAACTTTTTTGTAGATAAAATTTTATGAATTTTGAAACCGCTACAAAGCATGTCTTTTAATCTTTTTTGAAAAAAATGGTCATGTCTGAATGACAACCAAATCTAAACAAGAAATGGTCAAGAACGACAATGGGGTAACATTGATCTAGAACAAGATTTGAAAGAACCATTTGAAGCGGTCTTAGAAAATTGAAGAATGAAGAATCATTGCAATTAAGAACCAGTTTCCACCTTTCAAGGCTTTAAATTGCCGCTGAATTCTTGAGGTCATCTTGCATAGTAAAATGTTGCCATTCCCAAAAACTGAGAGAAGCCCTCTACACTTTGTATTTTCTTCGAGTAAGAAATTGATATTATCTAGGAAAACCCTGAAACCGGTCCAAATATATAAAGTTAACATGTAGAAGGACAGAAAAGTGCATCATCAATAACTTGAATGACCAAAATGACGTTGAAGTTAATGAAAAAGTATAAACCTTTATTTTACGCTACCACCTTTTTCCATAGGTCTAGAATTAATGCTATAAAAAATTTGAAAACATACGTTCTGCTTCAGTTTCTTTGATATTGGCTCTTAGGAAGTTAGCAATGGGGGTGTTGACTCACTCACAAGGCTTTTTGCTTTGAGTTCGTCGCCTTTAAGCACACAACGTACATTTCCTGTCATTTGGATATTAGTCGATTGTTTCCTCTTGTTGCTGGCTTATATCAGCAATATCAAACCTAAATTACCATGTTGATATTCCAATGCCAAATCCAAGCAACTTTCGAGTCCTTTGTCACCTTTCCCAATCAGTTCAAGACACTCAAACCGATCTTGTGAAAAGTTACTAAGCTGAAACAAGATTGTTTAGGAACTACATAGAATGAGATTGATAAATAATGGATCACACATGTTGTTTTTACCCATCTAGACAACATTGTATGTCTAGCTCCAAAGTTAGTGTTGGAGTCCATAGAATTCGAGGCCTAAGAGTACAAAAAAGCTCCAATCATTACTCTTTCACGGGAGTAGTACAACCGAAACGAAAGTAATACAAAAAGGGTTCTACGCACTCTCTCGAATGAGGAATTGTGGAAATATTCACGCTCGAAAGCGTTTCCTCCGTCATTTTAGAGGAGATATGAATTTTTGTCCTTTTTATCCTGCTTTAAACTTCGAACATGACTCGAACAAATTCAGGCCACGTTCAAAGCCAATCTAGAATACTCCATGTGTTTGGTGTTCAAATATGACAGAAGAATGCTTTAGATCGTGAGTGATCCGAGATCAATATATTTGCCCAATATAAACTTTGACTTGGAATTCTGTCTGAAACTGAAGTAGCGACTGATTGCTTCAAGTCAAAAAGAACTTGAAATGGAACGGCCAAAAAGTGGAACAACCTCAAACGAACACTTGTGTTAATGTATGTTTTGACCAAGAAATCTGAGATGATCCATTTATCTAGGTTTTTTCAAAAGCATTGTGATAATGATAATAGAAATAACAGAAGTGCACCAATTTGATGGATGGAACACGAAGCCATTGCACATCATTTCGCCCTTGGGCACACCGAAAAAATTATCGGTGAAATTCTTTTTCATCTTTGAATGAAAAGAAGTAATCCACTCAATTCTACTTCTACAATTTGCTAATGCCTGGTTCAATCTGGCATGATAAAAACAATATTTGTTCTCATATTCATAAAATAGCTTAATGTTGTACCGAGTGGTTCCAAATCAATGGGTTCGCAATTTCAAGTCTACTGGAAGCTTCAATTAAACTAATTCTTATTATCTGTGGCAAAAAAAGTTTATGCAGGTAAAACAAGAAGCTTAATGAAGATAAGGTATTCAATGGGACCATTGAAAACAGGGATGTTTTTCGAGAGTACGTTGAACAAATGTTCTCTCTAGATAAGTGGTATACATTTCTCGAATGAGGAAAATAGCTCCGTGAAAAATTCATCAATTTTCATAAAACGTTGTCAGGATTTTCTCAGAACACCTTTTTTCATTCAATATCAGCTACAAAACCTATTCATTGTTCGGGTTGTTGGATTGGAATAACCCTGTGTATCGTATGTTTGTGTTTATGTGCAGATAACTAGATAAAGCTTAACAGAAAAAAATAGAGACCTTTTATGATAATGGCATTCATGATAGCGGTTAATCTAGATCCGTAGTCAAGGATACAAGTTTTCCATGGCTTTTCTTCTTCTAATATCCGTGGAAAAAATCTGACTGCAAGACACGTTATGATTCTTTTCTTTTACTCTATAGGAACGATTTGGAAGTTCAATGATTGTTCCCATAATTGATCTCATGGTTCCAGATATTATCCGTCCGCTCCATACCACGATTGATGGCTAAAAATACACATATTTCATGCTTTTTCCCAATAACATCATGTCGATCCATGGTTTGCTCCCGGTAGCGTCATCAAAATCAGATTTGGATCCATTCTTCAAAGACCGTGGGAGGTCTCAATTTAGCTACCCTGTTCCACACTAGGTTCTTATTGCAATGGGGATTTCCCATCCCCATTCCTGTTCCCCACAAATCTAATAATGGTCTGATGGGCACTGGCAGTCATGAGATTAAGAAAAAAACCAGGCTCAGGATCCTTTTTGTTTGACCTCTAAATCTTGAACGACAGTCGAAATTTCTCGAAAGCTCAAAACAAGCGGAAGTCATTGTTTCTGAGTCATCGTTGGATTCTGAATAATTGATTGACAGTTCTCTGGGGGAACAGTTCCCCATGTCGTTTTGACATGCTAGTTGGCCAAGTTTAAGGAACTCGATTCCCAAGTTCCACGTCTATTCCCGACTGAGGTATGAAATGGACCCATTCGATTTGATCCAATAACGCGCTTTGTTAGCTTGGAAAGTGATTGTCACTTCAATAAAAGAGTTCGAGGCCACCAATAATGGTCGAGTGACCTTCTTCTTGCTTTTTATGGGAGGAGTTCCAAATCCCCGGGAGTGTGCCAGTCACGCACAATTCATGTTAGAGGGGGTCCATTTTATGGAAGGCGTTCTTCCCATGCATGACAATTTTCAACCCTGGGAAAGAACCGACCAAGGACAGATAGTTTCATCTTTGAAGATTCTTCTTTGCGCCAAGGTTTGTTGGTAAGGAAGTTTGGTTCAATTAAAAGCAAGTACGCATGCATGCATGGAGGGGAAAAGCCGCTTTGAGGTGAATGCTGATGATCGCCGGGAAGCTCACCAAATGCTCATTTCCCTCAACGCCGGATCATCCAACTTTTCCGACAGAAAGTGAAGTGGGCAAACTTTCCCCCATTCTGGATTCTGTGAACGCGAATTCGAAGGTTGAAAAATTGACGAGGATCTTGACAAATCTGAGGATTTTCAAAACATACGCACGTCCATCTGTCTGATCGTTGGGGTTAGGCAAACATTTCAAAGGCTATTTTTGCACATGAACTATTTTTACAAAAAGTACGATTATAGTTTGAAATATACAAAATCATTTTCTTCTTCTAAACAGCATTCAATGAAAAGCGGCATCTATTTCTAAGCGTCAAGGGCTTGAAAGGTTAAATTTAGTCTTTCAGCCAGTACTCTATGTGTATTTTTATGTTTTCCTCATTCGAATTCGAGGCATAACTCAACCAAAGTTCGGTTGTAATGCTTGAATGGTGTTTCTTGCCTTTTATTGTGGTTAGACTATTGAAATGAGTTTGCCCAAACCGACATCTTGGTCGAAAATGAAAAATACACACTAGGTGCTACAATACTGTTAGGGTGACTTTCACCAACGCTATGAAGATTTTTGTTGTCAGCATGTTCAGAGGAACATTTTTTGTTCTATTTAAATAATCAGCTGGCACCTTAACAATTATACCTAAAATATCCCTCAAAAAATACTCAGTGCCTCATCAGATAAAAAGATTAACAGTCGAAATCACTTGAAAAATTGGTCACATTTCAGTCGAAATTGCATATTTGCTTTATTTGCTTATTTGCTTAATTTCTAGTTTCAAATTTGAGTTTAAGACGAATAACATTATAAATTGAGATTATTTGTCTCCAGCTAAAGAGGAAAAAGAGCAATAATTGCAAAAATCCACTTGCGAAGCTTGAATGCTTGAATACGGAATAATGATAACAATGATGACTCTGCTCCAAACCGACAGTTATTTAGTTGTACTGCACATGTAATCAATATTTCTTTTCTGTCATAAATGTACCTCTTGGGACCATACTTCAGTCGAGATCTGCAAATTATGTACTTCACTTGAATGCCTTTCCCAATCGGTTGATTGTTCAATCAATATCTTTGTTACCTAGGGATTCGATGTTAGTAATTTTCAATTGGGGCAAAAATGATATTGAGTTTTGATTTATACACTGGGAATCCCTCCGCATCAAAATCTAAAGTGTGACCTTTTCTTGGGAGACAAGAGATCGATGTAGGTCTATGAATTGGTGAGAATTTATCACGCACATTATTCTTTCCTTCAACCTTTTTGCAAAAGGTATGCAACATAAGTTTTGAACTGACGAAACATGTGTTGTTATTTCGATTTTAAGAGTCTAGGTAAGGCTCCTCTTACTTGCATGACTGTGAAACAAATTCAAATCTCGTTACCCCACCTGTCCTTAGCCCTATTAACTGTTTTTAATGTTCATGCTTAGTCAATCATCGAAGCTAAAGGTTAAGCACGATTCATAATATAATTGCACTTTTCTGAGCTTAGCTTAAAAAATTTGGTCTAATTACTGATTGTTACCAAATATTACTGATTGTTACCAAATCATACCAAATATGAATCAGGAGCCCGATGTTCGCTTAAACTATCTGTTGCAATATTTTATTTGAGAACTTTTTTAGACATGTCATGCAGATCCAGAAGCAGTT
This sequence comes from Tigriopus californicus, assembly GCF_007210705.1. Lineage (NCBI taxonomy): Eukaryota > Metazoa > Arthropoda > Copepoda > Harpacticoida > Harpacticidae > Tigriopus > Tigriopus californicus. The sequence goes on from NC_081443.1 coordinate 11,521,671, forward strand.
AAATAAGAAAATAGCATATTGAATCTAATGGAGAAAGAAAGGCAAGGAAATTTGGAAATCTGTCAATAACAGGTATTCCAATAGCACAGCCACCGAGTTCCTTATGTTTGCAAAATGGGCAAACAATGCGTGAACCGTTAAGTTTAATCGATTCATGAATTATGACTAACGTGTCGACAGTAAAGTACAAAAAAGAATTGCGTCTTTACCAACAAATGTATTTCAGCTCCTTAAAATGTCCTCATTACTGGTGATCTCTGCTCCGCTTGTTTGTGTCGAGCACAGAACTTTGAAGGTTGTCAAGAGTCTTTAGAGACTTTCTTAGGGCTTTGTTTCAATCTGTCCTTTCAAGTTCTCAAGGGATTGAAAAGTGTATGATATCAGATGAAAGTATTCGATTCTGCTTATTTTCGGTTTAAAAGAAATGGACTCAATGTTGATAAGCTGCGATATTAGATGATGCTCAGTTATTTTGGCATAGTTTTAATTGAGTAATAAACCCACATTGACAACTCTGACTTAACTGTGCAAATTTGGCATGGACTCCAAAAACAATTGACATTTCCATGTCAGATTTGAAATTCCAAATTTGGTTAGGGCTAGTAATGTTGAATGCAAGAAACAGAGGTTGTGTACGAATTTTAGAAAAATCTACAATGTAAACAACAAAATGGTGAAATTCTATTTCGAAGTAGTAATAAATTACAAAGGTGACTTTCAAATGCCATTCAAAAGCATTCCTCTTCTGCCTTGCTTTATGCGCTCTGGGTTTTCAGTGCTAATTTGAAATTATGAAATTTGGTAGGCTTCTCTCTATTTCCCAAGATCTTGCACTAAAAGCTTTTTTGACAATCATGAAAAACTGAAACCAATTGCTTTTTTCTTAAAAAAATGAAGTCTTCTGCTAAGCTCAACATTGTCGTTATTCATTTGAGAAAGCCACCAATCAGAATGTTTGTCCCTTCCGCAACAGGAATACTACCCCCTCATTATTCTGATTTAGAATGTTTTTTATCAGGTTTGATCACAAGATTCGTGCTTAATATAGTGAAAAATCCATCAACGCTCGAACATGCCTTGTTCATGACCTTGTCATTTTAAGATGCTTTTACGCAATAACATTCCAAAACCTCATTATTCCTGATATAGACATGTAGAATTACCCTGCTATTCCGACAAGGACCTTCATTTTGGACCAACTCGTAGTTCTCTTTTTCACCGGGTGGATCAAGATTGGCTGGTTTGTTCTCTCCATGCGAATATGCACCATTTTTTTTAGTCTCTCTGTCCCTTTGCGTGCAGTTCATATTGAGAGCTGTAACCGTGACTAATGACCTGTTTCCACCAAAAGCTGCTTGGATCTAACACCAATTGTCACGAAGCTATCATTATCCTGACCAAATAACAAGAGCTTTCCCCTTGGGACGAAACGCGTCATGGCTCATGAGGCATAAATCAAGTTCCATTGAGTTGGGAGGTCTGCAATCTCCATTACATGTTCATGTATTCTTCAATACCTTACATTCGGAATGGCATTAGGATGGACCTTGATGTGTTCAAAGGTTAATCGAGGCCTCCATTTCTCATACATTTCCAGACAGACCTCCACCGAATCCTCCGTGGGCAGAATGGGAAATTGCTTTCGATCCTGTGTGAATGGGATCCCAATTTGGGACAGGAAGCGCGAGCCAAACTCAGACGGGTCGAATTTTGTTCCACTGGCCAAACTGTGTTCCAACATCCCCAAGAAAAGGTCCCATCTGGGCATGTAGTAATTGGACACCAATCCTGACCATTGTTTGGCGGCGTAGTCCAAGATTTGGCCACTTGGACCCCACAGAGTGATTTGGTTCCGTGCATTGAATTCGAACAAAGCCTTCTGAGGCTCTGTTCCATTTGGGATCACCTCCTTAGCCGCTTCTAGCCATGGACCGAGCATGAAATTTGAGGAAGTGCCCAAGACTCTGTCCATGTCCGTGAGCAGTTCCATGAACACCAGTCGTTGTTCGTGAAGGAACGTGGGCCGATGAGAATGGAACGAGTCCAGGATATCCGCATATAGACTGGGGGCCAGGTCCACGAGGATCTGACGAGTGCAATCAACCAGATCAAATCTGAAAAGGACCGAACGAATGTTAGAATACAATCCGACAAGTACGAGCACTATCAGATTTAAGTCCAGAGATGAAGAGCACGGTATGCATTCAAAGTTCTACCATCAAGATCGTACATGACCTTCATCTTGGCCTTAGTTGGTACCTTACATTCGTTAATCTGCACCAAGAATTGAGCCTTTGGCAGAACGAGGATTGCGGGGATCTCTTTGAAGACTTGTCCCATTAGTTCAATCTAATTTCTGCCCAATGTAAAGGCGAGTCTCTTCAAAGGCTGTGCCAATCTTTGAAGTTGTCACTTCTGGGCGGCCTTTTGTCACCTTCAACACACGTTATCCTTTTAGAGTTAAAGGAGTTCACTTTTTCTCGGAGCAAGCGGAACTTGTCAAAGTTTGACAATACACGTTGCTTCTAGCTATTTGAAGAATGTTCAGATTGGATATTTTAGGAATCAACTTCCACAAAGGCAGACGGTGTATTCCAAAAAATTGAAGCATCATGTCTAGGAGGAGCAGTTTTTTTTTTGCCAGATTAAAATTATGTTTATCGTCAGTTTTGACCATATCAAATTTGGCCATGGCTACTGAAAGATAAAAAGGCTGACAAAGGTGTAGCACAAGGTGGCCAGAAGTAAAGACAGTGAATTGATTTTGTAATTCAAGATAAAGTGTGACAGCAATGAAAATACCCGGACGATGCCAGTTACCTGTCTGAATGTGATTTAAACACCCTAGACCTCATGAAAAAACTATCATTTTTTCCTAATTGAGACCGAAATACATACATACACTTACACATAGATATTACTGAAAAGGCTTAAACAAGAATCAGAAGAAGTTCTTAACGTATCAGTGGATTTGGCCTGCATTTTCGATCACCAGTGCCTCCAAACTACGACCAACTCAGTCACAGTGCACACTGGAGAACTATAAGCTATGTCATACTCACTTTCAATGAATGCTTTGGTTTTCCCTCGGAGAAGCGACTCTTGTGGGTTCGTAAAATTAGCTCCTGGCGCTTTGTTAGTGGAATGTAATTAGTTTGCTGAGATGGCCAAGGTACATGAGAGGTTTTTATTTAAGTGTTTGAGTAGGTCGTTTTTTAATGGGAATGGTCAAATTAGTGCTATTTCTGGCCACCTTGTATTTACGTTCATTCAGTATAATGCTCTTGAACGCTCTGTTAATGTATCCTTCGAGTGGGCGATGAAGTATTCGTGCAATAACAAAATTTATGATTCTTAAATGGTTACAGCTTTTGAAAGTATGTCAGGCAAGCTAAGAGGAAATCTCATTTTAAAAATATTCCTTTATATGCTCGTTAAACTTTTGGAACGTTCGGAAAAGAAAGACTTGTAACGATCGGATATGACATGTTCAAATGGGAAGGAAAGGACAACTCAACACAACTTCAATAACTTCTTCAAACTTGATGGAATTTTCCTTACCTGCACAGAAGTTATTCGCTGGGATATCCTTTTCAAATATGCAATTGAGTGGGAAAACGTTTGATTCCCATCGAAAGGAATTTCCTTGGGCATTCTTCATTTCAAGGAGCAAATTCACTTGTTTCAAGACCCTCAAAACGATTTGACAGTTAAATTCAAAAGGGAGCTCAAGGAGCACCCAGTCTCATTTGATCTTTGCTTCTCTAAACAAAAAATTCTCATTCGATATTCTGCTCAAGTCTTCAGGTGCTCTTTTTATTCAAAATGTAATTTGCTCCAAACCGACCTGAAAGTTATGTTAAATGTCGATATGCGGAGGGGTTTACTGAGTTTGGCCACGCTGTCTTGATGTCTCGTAAAGGACGACGAGATAAAATCATCCCTGGGGTTGCAAAAGCTAGAGTGTACCTATCAATCAACATTATTCACGCAAATCGTCCATTAGTACTTCTAATTGAATACTTTGAGTCAAATGATAGAAAGTCCCTCGAAAGTCACACACCATAATTCTAATAATAGGATTAAATAATAATAGGAATTAAAATAATAGGATAGGATCACACGATT
>NC_081443.1:11525834-11543392 GCF_007210705.1 Tigriopus californicus
AATCCTTTGGTTGTTTTTGTATGACAGCTCCGCTTATTTCGACACTATTGTAATTGACACATGCCACAGCCAAACCCTCGACACATCCCTACGTAAGCCAAAAGGGGGCGCTCAAGTGCAAAGGGGTAAACAACGACCCCCGTGAGCGTGTCCTATTCAATACGCTTCTGGGATAAGTCATTTTTTCTTGTCTTATGAAGCTTCATAAATCTATATCCGAAGGGATTTCAAAATGGGGCTTCGAGAAAGAGTTAAAAATGCAAAGAAAAAGCTAAAAAAATACAACTTAAGTGTTCGAGAATGCTGCCCTTGAACGGAAGAGAAAAGAACTATGGATAGTGACTGTTACTCAAATTTGGCTCTTGGATTATTGAAATATGGTTTGAATTCATTTTTTGCTTTGGCTTGGTTTTTCACAAGTTGTTCTAGCCGCTGTAGGGAATGTAATCCCCAAGTCTGTGGAAATGAAACTTTATTTTCAATTTTATTGTCAATATTTATTGATACCTGGTCTACCGATGAATTTGTCTAAGTTTCACTCCAAACGTCAGTGAGTTGTCACACTGTTTTAGATATGGTTTGAAAAGATGCAAGGCAAGGTTACATTAGAACTTTTTTTGGTTTGGTTTGAGTTTTCACCAGCTTTATTACCAGCTACAGAGAATGTATTCCACAGTTCTATTCAAATGAAGGGTTAGAATTCATCTAGAGTATTTATTGCCTTTTAATCTTTATATGATATTTTGGTCTACCAACGAATTTTAGTTGGCAGACTGAGCTAGTCCTTGAATGTAGGGTTGATCTGGAATGCTATCTAAAAATTTGTCCAAGTCTGACTTAAAAGATGCAAACAGATCAACAAAGCCTATGCATTCGCTGCGAATATTAGTGGGAAGCAAATTAAACAATGAAGGAGCCCGAGAAAGAAGAGAAGTGGACTTCATTGTTCATTGTATTGCTATTGAAGTTTGCAAAAATAAACAAAAACGTGTGGCTTTTGGCTTTCATTCCAAGATGTTTACAAAAAGAAATGTGTCCTCTGTCCTTTGTATTGCTTGCAAAGAAATGCTATATTTTGCTTACATAATTGCGTCTTGTTTTACATTCTAATGTAAGTCTGTTTATCTCAACTTTTGAAATTTTCTCGTGGTGCTTTCCATCTGAAAAGTAGTTCCACAATATTTTGATTTCTCTCAGAAAATCCTTGGGAGTGAGCTCAAAGAGCAAAAGCCACTTTCAAGCTTTTCATACAAAACCAACAAATCGTTTCAATTTCCATGTAAGGAGATTAACCCAGTTAGGAATTCAAGAGCGGAAAAAATATTAGTGTGCCGTTATGGATAATAAATGGCTGAAAAGTGGTCATTTACACGGAGCAGCAGCCAAAAAAAAAATTGGAATCATTTCAGCTTTAATCACATGAAGTTAACCATTCCCATGTGTTACGTCTAGGACTTTCATCGAGATGCTTCGGATGAAACATTAAACTTAGATCACTTATCTGACCTTTCGAGTTCGGTGCAAAAGCACAGTCAGGAAAATTGATGGGAATGTTATGGTTGAGAAATATCAACTCCGAATGGAGAAATATCAAAGTTCATTGACGGCCTGTTGAATTTCAGCACTATCATATGAATGATTAAAAGTTCGCAAGTTCTTCTAGTAATCAATTGCAAAAAGTATAGGTGAAAGTCCAGAGTCAAATAGAGTCCAGATTCTCCGTAAAGAGCGCCACTGGGAAGGGATGGGCACGATTGAAAAAGGATAATCAAATCCAACTCTCATGGTTGACGAGCGCTAAGTTCATGAGGAAACTATGTTTGAAATGAGAACAAAGAAAAAATCTCTATGATGCCCAATAATACTAGCAATTATTGTTTATTGTACAGGCCATTCAAAAACACAATGTGTAAGATAGAGTAGTGACTCTCAAGAAACGGAAAGTAGCGCCTCTAAGAACTGAACTTCCTGCGTCCTCTTAAGCAGTGCTTCCAGACGAATGGCAAAGTGAAGCGGCAAAAAAGGGAGATGGTGTAGCACAGTTGGTAAACGCGCGACCGAGCTATACTCGGGTTCATGGGTTTAATTCCAGGTCTCTCCCCACCCACCCCCATTTACTCTAGTGGATCATTGCCTCGATCCCTCAATCGGCACAGGAACCCAGAGTGGGAAAACAAGACATAAATCAATATATAGTACATGGGAAAACGTTCTCGCAATAAAGATTATTATTATTATTATCATTAAAGTATTATCAAACTGTCCCTTTACATGGTGCATCTTAGTGCACTCTCTTTCTTTATCCTTTCTTTCATGAAATAAAAGAGCAGATGTGCAAGGGTGGCTGGACAAGAGCGGAAGCAAGTCTTGGTTCGCAGTAGGCTTTAAGACACCTTCAAATGATAATTCCGGCAAAGAACAACCAAAAAAAGCATTCTTGTAATACAAAAACTTATCCATAATTCAAATTGTAAGATATTGGTGTCTTCAGTTTTTCAACAGAAGACCCCATTTCAAAGATTTTAAAGGACCAATATAGAGCGTCCTCTTTAAAAGCCATGCTCTAGAGAACGCACTTTACTCTCTCAACCTCCGCTAGGGGCATCCTTGCTATGCTCTTTTTGTGATTTAATCTCGAGAGTCCATAGACTGAAGGGAGGAAAAAAAGTGTGGAAGAAAGCTCGTTACTGCTAGGCAGCTTGGTCACAAATGAAAAGGACGGACAAACAAATAAAAGAGGATTTGATGGTTTGTTCTCACGCCTACCCTTGAAGCTCAACCTTTGAACCCTGACAAATTCTACTGCCAGGGTTCATGGTCATGCTTTACGACCAAACTTGAGAACAAAACCATGAATTCCGAACATAACTTGCCATCATTGCAATTCCAATTTCGTTGTTTGTTATTCTTTCAAATATAGTTTCAGCATTATATTGTTGCTCATTACTTAGTTTTTAGTAGGGCTCGGAGAATTTTATTTCTAAATTTCAATTATTCTTAGATATTTTGGAGGCTTTTCTTAGACGCAAAAGCTTTTCTCAGAATCTCTAATTTTGATGAGAAAAAAATGCATGTGTGGGTGTATTGTAAAATTTACCTTTTAGACCTCCTTTAAATACTGCATACTGCATTGTCCCAATCTTCTTGGTTTATTGCAATAGAGTAGTTGTTACCTAATTCTCACATTATTCCTGCTTACCTATTTTGACAAAAGCTCAAGGTTTTCCTAAAAATGCAAAATGCAACCTGAATATTTTACTTACAAAAGAGCAAAAATAGAAACGTTTGCATTTTAGCCTGGGTCTTTCCACCCTTAAAGATAACTAAAATAAAGCAACCAGAGGAACCAAATTTGACCTGGAAACCTGCATGGTTAAAGATATTAATTTGGGGGTCCAAGTTAGGAGACAACTTCATGGCCTTTTGACTTCAAAAAGATTGAGTAATGAAATATATTGAAACCTTTGTAATTACTTCAAACTTTTGCAAAATTAGTTTAATATTGTCTTTTTATGTGTCTTTTTTGCTTTTAAAAAGGCTTACACTTTGCATTTGCTATTTCTTTTCGTGTGAAAATATATTATTTGGTGCTTTCAAAACAATTTTTTAGTGATGATTTGGCCCTATAAATGATTTTTTTTCCAAGCCCTAGGTATTCGTCTTGAAATATGGTTTCAATTTTACTATTTCAGGCATTCGCAACCCTTCCAAGTGGAGCCCATTAGGAGAATTTGGTCCCTATTTGAAGCACTCTGATCTATTGTTCATTCACAGTAAATGAAAAAAGGTTTTTATTGTCTGCACTTCAGAGGGCGTTTTGAGAGTTAGTGTCCATCAAATAAAGGGCTGAAATATCCGGAAAAGAAATTGCATTCATGGCAATTCACAGGTACTCGTAGTTTTTTTTAGCAATCTAAGGTGACACGTCATAATTTGGTTTAGCGTTTATACACAATTAAGAAAGCCAATCACTCAGGTTAAATCCTCTTTCATATCTGCTCCACGTGCAAATCAATTTCAAATCCGCCCTTGTCATGTTCTCTCTGCGAGCTTTGTGAGATGATTAATATTTATTGATTAGAACAGATTTATGTAGGTTGACCTAAAATAATGTGTATGAGTATGAGCAATCACACCAGCCCTCTATTCAAATCTAATGAAAAAAAACAATTGACACCTACCGGTAACCATCATAATGTTTCAGTTGGTCAGCAGCCTCGATTAAGTTATCCCAAGCTCGGACCAAATCTGAGGCTGGATACCACGTGTAGTTCGTCATATCGAGTGACGGCATGGACGTGATGACGAGTTTTCGAGTAAAAAATCCGACCGAGGCGTTAAATACCCGAGGGACAAGAGCTTGCCAAGCTCTCTGAGCCTTGATGTTGTCTTGTCCACCGTATCTTCTCCTTGAATAATTGGCCACCCAAGCCATGACATCCTCCACTGGATGTGGACGCCAACTCATCTCATTCATGAACTCTGCAGTGAGGTAGGAGTCACTCAGGCCTTCAGGGGTAAGGCCTGTGCCAATCATTCGGCCCTTGGAAGCAGAGCGAGCCTTAAAAACTCGCTGGTTGATGGCCCCTAAGCGTCCAAATAGACCGAGGTTTCCGCCGAAGTTATTGAGGTCATTGAAAATGAATGGCTGGTTGTAGTAGAACTTGGTTCTTGTGTACTGTTCGCGGAAGGTCGAGTCCAAATCAAGAATTATCATGCTTCCCAAGGGATTGGCGGTCAGCAGAGCCTCAACTTGAGGGTCTTGCCAGAAATTGGAGAGGAACAACCATCCCTGCATTAACCACACAGCCTTGGGGTCTTGACTCGACATGCCAGCATAAATGGCACGTCCCACATCGCGAATGTATTGGGTACTGTTAGTTTTTGGGTCCATTTCATTGAAGGTGTCACAATTGTAGACATGGTCTGAGCCAAATTCAAAAGTGTATTCCTCGATGAATTTGGCCCCAATCGCTCCAAAAAGCGCCTCCGTCGGGTCCAATAAGATGGTCTCATTGAATCCGTTCCAACTTTGGACCGAGAAGGACACATTTGGATGAAGATCAATCAGAGCCTTGGGCACGTGACCAGCAAAGGCAGGTAGGACAGGTATCATCCCCAAGCCCCTCATTCGAGTCAGGATCTGATGTTGAAGGCCCACCGTGAAGTGGTGCCAACCTGAAGGTAATGGTCCACCCCAACCATTGAGATTTCCCATACGGCCCCAAGGGAGAAAAGCTGGACCGGCAAAATGGTGGTCCAAGTAGGTTTCATTGAGGCCAAACTGTAAGAAAGAAAGGGGAAAAAATGAGAGAGGCGACAGAAATGTCAAGGGAAAATAAGTTTGAGAGTACGTTCAGAGTCTTGAGCCAGCTTGGAAATGCGAGAAGAGAAAGTACATTGGCATATTTTCGCATCAGCCCAATTTGAGATTGCTTGTAGATAGCCAAATGAGCGCAATGAGGGTTGTACGTAAGTATGAGGTTAAGGCAATGGTTTTTAGCTCGCTTATTGGCTAGAGATCCTACAAACCCTTCCGGTGCTTACTCTTAGGTACCGTCTTGAAGCGTCTAAACATAGATATTTGTCAGGTTTTGGGGAACTTGTTGAAACAGAGATTATTTAAATTCCTGCCTTAAAGCAACCCTTCGGGCATTTTCTTTGCGCATTTATCGTATGGTTACATAGAAACAAGAGAACGTTGTTTAAGTCCTCTTACCAGACGTCCAAAAAGACTTCTTGTTTAGCCGAGGGCCAAATCTGATGCACAGTGTTCCAAGAAAGCTAAAGGCTGAAGCCCCCTTCTCAGTTTTCGGTAGCAGCAAATGAAAGGAAATCAATCACGCCACTCTAACAATTGGGATTTCTCTTTCCTCTCTCTTTCTGAAGTTTCTGCCCAAAATAGTCTGGATGCTTTCAAATTTGAGGCGTTGTTCTCAAAGTTTAGCACGTGCCCACATGCTGATGATAGTCACTTGGGAAATGGGGGAAGGGAAGGGGGGCTTCAAATTCCACGAACAGAAGGGGGCTAAAGCCACTTCTAATGGACATCATCCCATTTGTTAATGGAAGGAGAAGGCTCCTTTGTCGTGCACATTCCTCTTCTGTCAAGCCGAGAAATGCAGCCATAAGGACACAAAGGATGGACCAGAAGCCGTCACTAAAAGGGATGCTTCAAGAGGTTTTTTTGCTTGTTCTTTATGTATGTACAACAATACGGAGATGCAGAGGTTTGCTTGGGGTATTTATCTAAGATAATGTCACTGATACTAAACCCATTCTGAACAAAAACAAAAACCGGAAGTGGAAACGGAAAGCAATACGTCAAGGTTGCATCTAGTGGTGAAAGTAAGCTGGCCTTTCTTGGCTTCAGACGAAGCTGCCGCACAACATTTCTTTTTGTTCCAGTATGCATGTGGAGCATTGGACCATGTAGGACAGCAGTTCCTCTTATTTGCAAAATACGTGTTTGCCATGATGCATTTTTTTTTCTTGTAGAATATCTTTAGAATACGTCGGTTCAGAAAGGAAAGTCTCAGAGCCCAATGTTGTTCGAATGATAAGGCTACAAATGTAACACATGGAATACAAATTCCCTCAAGCCTGACATGCACGATGTCCCTGTTCCTAAAGGCGAATACACTAAAGTGCTCATTTGGATCAAAAAAAGGATCCTTCCTCTTCTCGGACGCCTCTGATGAGACAACCAAAAGGACCACTTTGAGTCATCCTCAGACAAATCCTCGATGAGTTGGGCGTGTTCAGAGGCAAGGAGGATTGATCGATACCCGTGTTCCACTTGATACACGGTTCGTAAAGTAAACAGACTTCAGTCCCTCGTCAACAAAGAATACGGCCATTGGTTAGAAGGTTAGTAAGACATTTTGAAAGATGATTTCACTGCAGGATTATGTGATTAAGGTAATGGCATTAGCATCCAACTCTGTAATGTGTGTTGGAAAGGAGTTGTAGAGAGGAATTGATCAAGATATTTATAAGAGCTATAAAGACTAAAGTTGTAGAGTACGAGTCGAACTATTTATTCGAAAAAAATCAATCCAGTGCATCCTCTTGTAACTTAGCTACATAGAGTGTAGACTCCAAGGTGATTTGTAAGCTCAAAATGTCATACCTAGGAGTAAATTAGCTATTAAAAAAGGGTTAAAAAGGGAAAACAGTTGAATACCTGGAACCCCGAATGGGACAAGACCAAATTGTATAATAATGTTGTAAAATAAAAATATCCTGATCCAATGAGAAATAATCTCGCAATAAAGATTTTGATTTTGAATTCAAGTAAAGATGATACTGTTAAGAATTGATGTAAAGACAAAAGTTTAGTTGCAAAAAAGATAAAAAGAAGGTTAACGGATGATGTCATGATACATATTTTGATATTTAGGTTAAGAGTCTAGAATATGGTTCATGCCACATTTGTAAAACCCAGTTTAATATGTTCATTGGAAGTATGTATGAAAGGGCGATCGCTTTGAGTTCCTTTCCCTCTAAACTTGAAGACATTTTACATCGAAAGTAACGGTTTCAATTATGGTTTTATGATCCCCAACGTAATAATTCTCATGCATTTCTAGACGTTCCCAAGAAAGTGATAAACGGTAGTTCACTCCTAAAAACCGAGAATGAGAGCTGATTCTCTCGTCATAGCTCATCCAAATGGATGCCAAGTCTATCTATATTGCATAATGATTGCTGGCCAGCAACCAAATCAAGAAGCAAGGAGCTTGTCCAGTTTATGGGCATATGGCAATATTTCTTTCTCTTATATTTCTTAGTTGGGATGCAAAGCAAATGTACACTAGTAAAAATCAGTTCCCTGAAATGCTCAATTTCAATCCACAAAGGTGAATGCTTCAATATAGGAGCGTGAAGTTGGGGGAAATATCCAACGCAAGACTCTCAATCAAAAACTAAGCAAAGAGAGCCACGTGCGTTTCTCACGTCATTTGACAATTCAAGCATAACCAAGTTTAGGACAAAACCTGTCTTAGTTCAATATCAAAGTATTCGGAACTGATTCGTGCTCACTGATACATTTTAGGGGTTCGATAATTCTGCAGAGTACAAGGCCCTTAAAAGTTTCACTCAGAAGGGACAAGAGGAATTGATGACAATGCAAGCAAGGATTCTTTCTATCTCGGTGTTTTAACCCAAGAACTTGGGAAGTACCTGGCCAAATACTCAGCACGCTCTGTTCACAATAACAAGCAACTTGATAGAGGAAACTTAAGCTTCAGGGTAAAGTTGATTCCTTCGAGTATTGGGCTCGGCCAGACGTAAAATTGCTGTCGCAGAACAATTTTTTTGTAGTATCGAAAACCATTTCTGCTTAAACGATTGATTAAAACGGTGGGTTAGTTTGCCTGTAAGCATTAGCAGCAATTGGGCAATTTAGATTTGCTAAAATAATGGATTGAGCCATATGCCAAGAAAATATAATTCCTCCTCATTATCGAAGGAAACTAGTCGGAAAGACAAAATGATCGAAAACTTGTCGCGACTGATTGGCTGAAAGAGAGACACTTTTTAGGGTTCGGTGAGCAAAGGCTAAAGGCTGGGAAATTAATTCCAGGAAAAGAAGTTGTTCTCCCATCCCAAACCGCATAAGGTATTTTCCTTTTGTTTCAGAATAGATTCATCAAGGGAAAGATGGAAGGGCCAAACGTCCAACAAAACGATTTTCTGGCCTTTGTCCCTTATTCGGGAACGCAAAAGAACGTTTGTTTCAAGTATCAACGATACAAGAAGTTAGCGCGCTTCCAGAACAGTTGGTCATTCCAGGATGCTCACTCACTCAGGAGAGGATGAAAAAAGCAAGTACCAAATGTCCGAAAGAACCCTAAAGATGTCTTACTTCAGCGAAAGAACTGGAGAGAGGAAGAGAGTACATCGTGTGATATCGAAGCTATTGAGTGAGATGGATGCATATTGAGATCATTTTACACAGACAAACTGCCACCGACGAGAATACGGCACTTCTAAAGCCAAAAATTACATTAACTGGTCACTCTTGGGACCACTTTGGGTATTCGTCAGCAAAGTTGGCATCCCTCACTCGTCGTTTTCGAGGAGCATTAATTTAATAGAAAACTAGACGCATCATTTCTGACTAGGTTTTCTGACTGATTTGGAACAGAACGTAACTTGGTGACGTGATGGTTGAAGTTAGTGTATCATGGCATAGAAAGCTTGCTGTGAACCGATTTAAGTCATGGTTTTTGGTGCAATTCGTTGTTCCAGTTCCACTTTATTATTCAGGTTGAGAAAAAACTCGTAAAAAGAGGATCGTGTGTTTTCCTTGTATGAGCTCATAAATAAGGGGAAATTCTAAACAAATGTTCAGAGAGGCCCATTCAACGAAAATTAACATATTTTTCTCACTGGGACCTAACATTACGACAATGGCCTCATCATTAATTTGAAAACTGTACTTCATCAATTTATCCTCCATCAATCCCATTTCAGGTGGAGATCGATATTTTTCCTTTTTTCCTCATTCACAATTATGTTCCTCTAATCATCAATTTTCTGATGCAAATGACGGATTTTTTTGACCCAAGGTTTTGTCCTTGTGAGGTTAATATGCTCATGACATGCGATGCAGGTTTACCTCAATGTAAAACATAATGCACTAAAGGTTTATTTAGTCTGCTCAAGACCTGGAAAACAAAGATGCACGAGAAGGGGAAAAAGTACATCTACAACGATATGGTAACAGTAATAATGGTTAGCATTATTGATTACAACAAACCGGCATGAAAGGGTGACTGGCATGGAAACACATTAAATGATAATGCAAAACTTTGCCCTATCTCAGCTTTTCCCACTCAATCATGGACTTCCAGAGATGTGGGTTGCAAATGGAAGCAAACATTCCTTATCTCCTAAAGCATTCCCTTTATTCCAAATAATCACTTATGCTTTGGTAGCTCAGGAGATAGCTCCAAAGTTACGTTGGAAACACTACATGAAATTCAATTTTTAGGCCAGCCTTTGGTCAGTTACATCAGTTTATGGCTATATAACTTTGAAACGAACCACATCACAAGTAAATAATATAAGAATGAATTGCCTTGAATTGAAGAGATCTATATTTCATGACTCAATCAATCAAAAGCACTAGTTGAGTCATCACAGTCTAACTAGCACCTCTGCTGACACCTTAGATTTGAACTGGTAAGCCTAGGAGAATATAGGCAAACCCACCTCCTCCTCTTCCTCCTCCTTAGCTGTCTCTTCCAATTTCATCGAAGGCAGTTTGAGGCAGCAGTCTAAAGGCGGACTTAGGGTACATTTAGACTAAGATGGAAAACCAGGATTGAATCCGGTTTGAGGATGGAAGTAGGACTAGTGTTGGGGCGACTCCAGTCTTTCACTGTACTGAAGTCAAACAAAAAGACTCATATTGCGAAAAACTCACCCCAGCACTGGTCCTACTTCCATCCTCAAACCGGATTCAATCTCGGTTTTCCATGCTAGTGGAAAGCCGCCCTTATTCAACAGCACTCTCTTAAATCGAATCTTGCAAAAGAAAGTTTGACCCCTCACGGAATAGATATATATACATAATGGATGAACCGAGCACAAATGAGACGCTCAAGAATGAGGAGGGGGGGTGGTTAAAGGTCGTTTTCATAACGGTGATTGATTCATACCCATTTGAGGTTCACAAGAACTTGGCCCATTTGGTTGAACACAAATGTCTATCTCATAATTTTTGTGTTTGTTTTTGATGGAATATTGGGAGTATTCAGTGTTTTAGTTCCTTCGAGGTGTTTTATCACGGCCCATTTTACAGAGGCAATGTCAACATCGAAACGTTGCGTCAAACTGCCTGATTTATTGATTGGGAAACCGTGATGACTCGGAATAAATGCTCCACTATGAGTAAAAACAACTTGTGTGTGCCCATTTGAAGAGTTTACACTGACCTTTTTGTTGCAAAACCAAACTTTCCACCATCAACTTGAATTTTCTATTGAACTTTTTCCAGAAACCCATGCCTTTTAAAGATTTATTAAGAACATGGTGTGAATTTTGTACAAGCCAGTAGTTTCGAAACGGCAAAATCATTGCACTATATGCCAACATTAAAACATTCACAATGTCACAAAATGTCACATTTCCACCACGAATATGATAAGATCATAGACTTTGTCGTAGTATAAGTTTCATTCTCGCTGTGAACATTCCTTGGAGACCCAATTCAATCATAAAATAAGGGAGAGGAGGAAAAAAGACATTGAGACAAATCAATCACTGTTTTAGACATTTTTGTTGGAGCTCCTTACTCATCGAGAGCCTCCTCTCCGTGACGCACAAAACCAAGAATGGAACAAAAAAAATCATCGAATTTTTCGGTCAATGATTATTCGACAATGAGAGATAAGTGTTTGCAGCAACATTTTTTTCTCCTTAAGTGGAATAGAATAACACATCTGATGTTGGAATTGCCTAATGCAATTAATTTCCCTAATTAGGTCTATATGTTGCCCGCTCACCCCATATTGGTCTTTTTGTTGTGAAAGAAACTTTGGTCAAGGTTCTACTCGGTTAGATTTAGCTGAATATTAATGTCAAATGCGTCATACGATGTGTTCCTTTTGAAAATGAATAACTTGCCAGTATACTTAGACTTCACAATGTGATCCAGTGTCACTTCAAGCTTAAAAGAAACCTTCTCAGATTCCGGTCTTCTCTCAAAATCTGAATCGCTCAAGCGAGTTTTGCCTTCTTCTTTTGTGGCTGGCAGAAAATGGAAGTAACCCAACCATTGCATTTTGAAAGAAACTCATTAAAGTCGTCGACCTCTTTGGCCAAAGCTGAGAAGACCTGAGTCTATTGAATCTGACCAGAAATGGTCCTTCTCAACGACCAAAATAGACCCGGATGTTTGCTAGATCTGTACATCACTTCTAACCTGTTTGTACACTCGAATCCATATTGCCTCTTGACCCACGAAGGCCAAAGGGAGATTGATCCCGTTAAGCGCCATCCAGTCGATATGAAGTTCCCATTGGTCCCATTTCCAGAAGGCAAAGGTGTATCCTGGAGTGCAGACATTCTGATAGTAACGGAATTTATCATTGGAGGTCAAGTTGAACTTTGCTGGAGGAAGAGTTCCATTGGTGGGCAGATCTGGAACAAAAGATGGAAACGCTATCAATTTAAGGCTTTGAGGCCATTCCTTCTCATTTGTCGAAAGATAAGGCCCACAGGGCTTTCCTTAAAAAGTTCAAAGGGGTAAAAGTGCGGACTGTGTTTCTATTTACCACACAATAAAGCTTTTGACCATGGACTTGGTTTTTCAAGGAATGAGGTTGCTAAGTGGAACCCAAGGAGAATAATGCCGTTTCCCGAAATGTGGAAAACTATAAAAATCCATGGAATCTCTTTTTGAAAGCAAAGAACCATGGCAAAAAAGTCTGATTTAGCTGACATGGTCTTGGTAATTTAACAAAGTGCTTCATGATATGTTTTGCAGCACAATTTTTATTTATTCAAAAACACAAATTTTTATTGCTACTATTGCTTACGCATTTCAGCAATTTGTTGTAAAAATCGTACTTTAAATCTAACGGTTCACAACCACTACACCGATAATTGGAAAGCTAATTAATTCATTTTATTCATAACTTTACAAAGTGCTCGAAGGCACAAGCAAAAGCAGGGTTTAAAAGATGAGTGAAACAGGTAAATGAACTAAAGTTTTGAAACTAAAGCTGACTTTCCAAGCGCATAAGTCTCCATCAATAAAATTTTGTTCGGGTAATTTCCGCTTAGAGCAGTTATGGGAAAGTATGGGAAACCAAAAAAAGACAGTTTTTGACGATACGTCATTCAGACCAACGGTTAAAGGGGTTTTATCCTGCTATTCGTTCTTCGATTCGGGTTTATAATTTATGCTCGGAAATATTTTGCAATATCCAGTAATGAGATAAAGGGGGAAAATCTTCAAGGATGCACTGCAGAATCAAAAACATGTAGGTGGGCGTTGGGTGTTTCCATGCCAATGATAATAGCTAGCTCGTCAGTTTTTGACAAATTGGATTGCTAAATGATTCGGAAATGATCAAAAAACGAAGTGGGTTTTTCCATATTCAATGAAGGTAGACCCTCCTTCAATGTCTCCTCTCAACCCAAAGGGTTCAAAGAGGCACTTGACATTGCGAAACTTCAGTGAACAAATGTGGAAATTTCACGGCAACAAGTTTGGCTATTATTTTGCGCTTTCCTCAAGAGTTTTTGAACAACTTTGGAACATTGCACTCCACCAAAACATAGCATATGGGCTTATTTTGCATGCAATCAACTTGAACAAGGTTAACAATCCATTGGATCATATCATTCCAACAATTAGTATAACGACAAGGCCAATTTAGCATTCCCCGAGAGTGTAATGGACTGCAGATTGGATTTATTTCAACGTCTTTCCGTCTTACCTCAGATTTCCACTTGGCTAATGATTGGACCGTGAAGATGGTTTAAGCAGGAAAAGGTAGCCATTCATCGCCCTTTAGATTTATCTCCTTCCATTCTTCTAAGTAGAATTCAAGTCCTTAATCTAGTACACAGCTAATTCCATTTGCGCCAACCGATCCAACCCAAAACTATTGCTACTCATCAAGTCAAATGTTCAATTCCCCTCTCAGTTGAAAACAAATATGGTAGCATGATATTAACAAGCTTTCGTCAAATCAAAGCTAAAAAAAAGCAGAATTCGATTGGAATTAAATGTTGCCCTAAAGATAACTTGTCAATAAGTGCCACCAATGAACACCAAAAATAGAATCCCACTTAAAAACTAATGGGCAATGCTACTAATTTTGTTCCCAACTTGCACAAATGTTTGAGAGCATATCATTTTGGCCGTAAACGTTCGTTTGCGAGGACGCTTCCTTAGTCCACCAGAACTCACCTTGTGGGAAGAAATAGCCATTCAGTTCATTTGGGTAGAAGCTACTTTTCCCCCCTTACCATCTCTGCTCCCTGGAGACGTCCTCCTTGGCCTTGCACAACCTAAGAGCTTGTGCAGATGACTCATAGCACAATATGATTGGGGGAAATGGGAAAACCTTGCTTGGAAATTGACAAGCATTGAATGGTATATTTCCTCCGATGTTTCATGTCAAATTTGTAGAGTCATTGTTCTTTCAAACATGCGATAAATCTCCAAGTCGATAAGTGATGGTCTTATTTCAATCGGTGGTAAAACCAAATGATAAATAACGCCTAAGCATAATAGATTCGAAAGATGTTAGACATAAAACTATGGAGTACATATAAGTTTACGAACAATTTGGAAGCTTTATTATCAAACACATGCTCTTTTGTTCATAAAACCAGTCCAAAACTAACGCATAAAGTATACCACTTAGTCAATAAACTCTTTTTTGACTTTTATTGAACAACTAAGAGCAAGGTAATGCAAAATTCTCACTATTTCTGAACAAAAGGGTTGAAATTCATAGCTTTCTTTGCCATGAAACAATACTTATCCACCAACGAAAGTTATTACGTACTGAATTAATTTATGATATGGTGACATAACCTTATGAACGGCCTTAACTTAACTTATAATTCTTAATAATTAATTCATTATTTGTTCTTAATTTATACTTTTTTATGTCCGTAAGCAAATTCATAAGACATTTAAACACACTTTCCTTCAGAGCTCTGTTTTCGAACTAAAAACCCCAAAGTAACCTCACTCATGAATTTATTCGATTGCAATGGTAAAGAATCGATTCAAACTTAGCACTCAGAATATTCAATATTGTAATTTTTTTTCTTGTTTTTATTTTGTCCATTAACACTCAGGAGCAATGTACGCAGGAACTTGTCTTACCTAAACTGATGGTGTCCCACGAAAAGTGACCTTGACAATGATATTTCAGGTAATGATGAATACCCCAAGTTGCTGCCACGCCAGATGTCGCTCTCACATGAACCAGAGTACGGCTTTGATTTCCTTTGGGTTCGATGCTCGTCTTCAAGTGAACCCGATCTTGGTGGTGAAGGTCGCCGTCATCTTTGTCGTCATCTGGGATTGACACCAATTTGATTTGGAACTGTGACGCGATGTCTGGCGAGGGAAGCACTCGTTTCAAAAGGCCAACCACTTCTTGTTCCTGACTTGTCAGATCTGATTGAGGTCCCAAACTTTCCCAGAGCTCCCCGACCTCGACCTCGGCTCCGGCGTTTTTGCTGATTACACCCAACTGAATCACAAATAACACACAACTCAACCGGAACAAAGAGCATCCAGACCGACGAGGAGCCGTTACGGAGTTTCTTTCCATTTCAAAGTCGGTTGAATAATTGAGTATTTGTTCTTGTCTTCCATAAGGAGGAACTGTCCTCCTTAAAGATAAGGCTCAACTGCCAAAGCGAAATCAGAGTAAGAGCGATTGGGAGTTTACGTTCTATTCTTGATACTTGCAGCCTACTATGATTGAGACCCCACGCTTCTCAATGGAAGTTATGAAAGTGCTTCACAAAGTCGAAAACAGTGTTTATTCATTTCCAGTAAGTGAACTCAACCTTGATCCTCGAACCTTGGGTATGCACTAACTATTTGACAACTTGTGACCATTATTTGAAATGGTCTTCCTGACCTTGACTTGTTCGTTGCGCTTGTCACCCGAAACTAATTACGCGATCTATTTTTAGGTTGAAGGCTTGATTTTGGCCTTTTCTCTCAATTTCACCCTAGAGAGGTTGATGAAATTGGAAGAATTCAACGGACAGTGCTTTTTCTATTTCCATTTCATTGTGTTTTCGTCGATCTATCTATTAACTTGGCCGCTCATAACTCATCAGAAGATTCTTTGTCTGTTCGCATCAATCAAGTATCCCTCACTTATCATAAAAGGGGTTGTCAAAAAAGACGAAGGAACAGATTTGACAGAAATATTTCCTTTCGGAGAATGAAAATGCGTGGGTTAAACGGTAAGTCTTCAAAATCCTAGGTTATTGTTCATTTAATTCATATATAGTATACT
Organism: Tigriopus californicus; assembly: GCF_007210705.1. NCBI lineage: Eukaryota > Metazoa > Arthropoda > Copepoda > Harpacticoida > Harpacticidae > Tigriopus > Tigriopus californicus. Next base: position 11,541,857 of record NC_081443.1, read on the forward strand.
GGATAGCAATAACACTATATGCACATTTTTAGCTTCTGAGAACGATAATGACCATTGGCACAATTATATCAATTTGGTCGCTTTTAACCAAGAGTTAGCTTACTTCTTTCCTTCAAAAGACCCGGATACTCCAAAGCCTTAACTAGACGTGTCCAATACTGTTTTCTTCACCTTTTGGGTTTTACATTCGATTGTTTAAGATTCAGCCAATTGCTGGCATAAACTAAAACTTTGGGCAAGACCTCAATATGGATACTGACGGCACTAATAAGTAAATGAGGGAGTGTAATTTTAGTCTATCAAATAATGAAGTTATCGTCGTTCGAGTTCCAAGAAAGTTTCACCAAACAGCCACGCATGTTCAAAGTGATGTTGGCGAACCTGTTACAACAGCACGCACATGGACGAGATACTTTCCACGGGCCAGAAAAGTTAGGCGAGGAATTGAGCCGCCAGGCATTGCCTACGTACCCTTTAAATCGGGAAAACGGGAATGCTAAACCCACTTGGAGGTGAAGCTGAGCGACAGATCGTAATTGTTCTTTACATTTTAGAAGAAAGTAGGTTGATTTTTATCAATATCAATGGGACGTGAGGAATAATAGTTTCCTATTATTTTTTAAAGATAACTGATTCAGTTCCACTAAAGGAGCTTGTGTAGTCGAGCTGTTTAGAAACTAGGGCTCGAAAATAGCAGAAATCTTTCCGCAGATGACGAGGGTACAACCGTTTCTATCAGAAATAATTCTTTTGGGGAGCACCTTCAAGCTTTTGAACAATAAAGTCTTTTCTCTCTCGCTCTTTCATTGTTCATTCTGCTCCCTTCCAATATTGGTAGAAAAGCGTAGGTTTAGATCTGTTATTGGCTTTCAAACCAGATTTGAACAAGTTCTGGAACAAAGTTTTAGATCTAATGCCTTCTCAAGGTTTAGCCAGATCTGTCAGTAATATCGTTCGTTGGCGGACCAGATATTTTACATGAATATAAAGAAAACACATATACATGTTTTATACATCACGTCAATAAGGATCACATCCCCAGTGGTGGTTAAAAGTTTGCTAGCAAAATTTTGGAAAAAAACACATTCAAGCCATTAAAACACCTAACAATTTCACTGATCATTATGTCATTTGCGTTTAACAATCTTGAAACCAAGATAAATGATCAGAAGATACCGGTATGTATTGAAAAGTGGACAATGTACAACTCGTTGGAAGAAATAAGGTATATAATTATAAACTAAGAATGTGCTCTTGTGAACTGGAAGAGTCCATAACGAAAGTGATAGCAATACAAAACATTGAAACATATAGGCCACAATATAGTTTTGAATTAGTCAATGATACTACATTTAATACACGTTTGTCTTGAATATCCCATCAAATAAATTTAATCATGGTAAAAGCAAAAGTATGAAATGATAGAAAAGGAGATATTTCATTGGCAGATATCAATCTTGAACTGCCGGTGATTACATTCCCTGCAACTTTAAGGAAGTCCGCACAAAAAATGAACAAAGAAGTGAACAGTTGAGG
>NC_081443.1:11547897-11610820 GCF_007210705.1 Tigriopus californicus
GTCAAGCCCATCTCCAACCCTCTTCAGCGTTCCTAGATACCACCTGACCGAAAACCTTAAGCTTGCCCCAACATGAAATTCCCCTGCCCACTGCCTCCAAATCTCCAACCAGGCAATCAGGATATAAGATTTTGAAAGTTCGTATGCCCATAGTCGTCCCCAACCAACCAACCAACCAATCGACCAACCAATCGACTCGCCAAGGACCCTCTTCTGCAAGCGTCTGGCTCTTCAAAGGGGCGCTCCTCCTCGTTCATTCATGCCTCATGAAAGGTTTTCTCAAGAAACTTGATACAGAACTGAACCACATACCATTCAGTTTGGATTGACCAGATCACGGTTAGAATTTGACCACATCACCGCTGTTAGTACAGACCAACTTGATTGCTATAATCCAGTTGGCTCGATGTGAACGCAATGTTCAGCCAACACTGACCTTGGTTGTATTTTGTTCCGTCGCCTTGAACGTTGAACGACAATAAAGTTGGGAAATTTGTTCACAAGTACATGCATTGCCGACATTGCTTATGCAAATTGGTCAGATAAAACCTGGCAACATCCTCGTAAACTTGACAAAGTTGGGGCACCACGTCCAAAACTTGACATAATAGGAAACAATCTGGCATGGTTCATTGTGCGCAAGTGGCTTGCTTCATTCAAAATCAAGTTGTCGCCGTTGTCGATCTCATAATCCACTGAGCTTGATAACAAAGCGCTCCTTGTCTAATGAGGGCTTTTCATCCGATCAACCCCACATTGGCTTTATTCGAGCCCCAATGCATGACTCGGCTCTTTCTTTCTTCGAGTCACGTGTTCTCTTATCCAGATGTTCAAAGCACAGTGCGTACGCATTATCCCGAAGGCATTTTCCCATTTATCTACGTAAGCATCTTGGACTGGACGGAGAGGAGTTGCGGTCATGAAAGGTTTGGAGAGAAAATTTTCTTTTGGTCACTTACCATGTAGGCGGGTGTTTAAATTTTATTTAGGACAGCTCGTGCATGCGTTCTCGACAGGAAGGTGGATCAAAGAGTATGTTCAGGTACAGAGGGATCAATTCGGCCACGAGCGACTAATATGGAGGGAACTTGGTCGACGCTGAGTGACGTTCGGCAATGGAGATCCCCTTGGAGATTCTTCCTGGAGGGCAAATCTCACGCTTTGGCTTCGACTCACTTGGAGGGAAATGAGTGAAACCAATGCTTAGCGATGTATCCGGACTCGAATCATAAAACACTGTGAGAACTTGCATTGGTGCGAAAAAAGTCGGCTGGTTGATCTTTGGCCTATTTTTATAGATCTGCAGAAAAAATGACTATACATTGTTAGTAATCGACATACTTCATATATATATATATATATATATGTACCTGAGGATTTTTTAGCTAATAATAATTAATAAAAGAGTTGTTTCAGTAATGCCGTTGAGACAAGGACAGTTCTGATAAACAAAAATCATGCAAATCAGTAAAGTGCTTTTTCAGTCCGTTTGATGAAACATGCAAAGTCAATTTAACACTTTACCTTTTTCATCAGGGATATTTTGCTTCACAAGAATTCGAACACATTTGCTCTTGACCGACCACATAAAGACAAATATCGTACAGTGTCTGGCTGAGTGGGTGCCACCACGCTTGCCACTAGGCACAAAGGTAAGACTGAAGTTTTCTTCCTAGACGCCCGGAACCCTCAAGTAGTACCTAAACTACACACTCCAAGCAACCCTCCATCAGTTTGACTGGTCGCATTCAAGGGGCAGAAAGTGAAATTTTTCCAATCTGAGGGAACTAAAACAACTCCTGAAGCAGTATCATCTTTGACTTGAGGTGTGTGAGACGATATTCAAATTCCTAAGTGAGTAAGTAGTCTTTTGAACTTTTTTTTGTACCATCTATTCAAGGATTTTTTGTGATGCCAAACCGTGCTAGGAATGTGAGAGTTCTTGTTGCTGCAATATGAATTTTTCAAAACGAATTAGATTGGTTAACAACTTGTTTCCTTAGCCTGGGGTCAAAAGTTTCTCTGAAAGCATTGTTGTTCTGGGAACGGCACATGGTTAGAGGTGAACGCTGACAAAAGTCAAGATTGAGAAATGGAATACTTGAAAATAAGTCATTGAAATCTTTATCTCAGTCTTGGTGCGACGGCAAAAATCCGAACCGTAAGTGAATAATATGGCTCAAAAAGAATGTAAATTGCCCTGAACATCGTTTGAAAAAACAGGCTTTAACTTGGCTCTCAAAACAAAGGTTTCTTTTTCAACCAGCTCCAATACTTATACTCTTGAAATTGATCAATTCCTACGAAGCTCTTGAAGACATTCAAATCTTCTGTCATTAGGACAACCCAATAAGGTACCCTTGAGTTTATTTTAGACGACCAACTTGAGCAGTTCAAGAAACTTCTACCCAGTCTCTTGATAACAAGCACTAAAAACGGCGGTTCAAAGAATTGTTAACAATAGTTTCTCGTGAACAATCCCTGGTCCAATTAGCAACAAATCATCAAGGCTAAAAAGCTGGGAAAGATACACGCTTTGTTTTCTTGACTCAGAACATTCTATGAAGAAAAAAGGGTTACAATCTCTCATATCCCGACCAAGAAGTGCACTTGAAAGAACCTCGAAACAGAGATGAGCATCTTCAATCCTCATCAAGGTCAACAATTGACCTCTTAACTGAAACAGTCTTGCTCACCTTGACATTTTGACAAAGCCTAAAATGGGCCTGTCAGGTGCGTTTCAGCAACCCTCCTCTCTTCCAAAAAAAGGAAGACGATAAAATGACGCGGCAAATTCAAATGGGCAATCTACCGACAAACAAAAAACCCGCACCAAAGCAGATGGCTCAAGGAAAAATGTTTTCAATTACGGTCAAAGCGTCTAAGCGATGAAATGGTCAAATCGCTGTTCATCCTAATATGCCAAGCATGTGGTTGATTTTCTTGACAATCAAGACGACCGGAGTTTCTGTCCCGTGAATAAAGTTCTTAGTGCAACTGTCCATATGACGCAAACGTATTTTTGTGATCAGTCCAAGACTTGCAGTATTACACCAATGGACTCTCTCTCTTTACCTCAATACAGACATTGTACTACGTAGGTAGACCCACACAACTGCGAAAATTTCCCAATGCCAAGGGCGGAACCTGATGTGGCTCTTCATTAACTTGCCACCAATGTATACTATTACAAATCATAACTAGGAAGACTGATATGTGTTCGTACAGACAATGATTTCTTCAAGCGTTCAAAAAGGTATCCTTGAAAGGCAATGAGGCGCACTTTCTTGTATCTTGAAAGTACGCAAAGTTGGAGGTCTATCTTCGTGGACTGAACGAGTTCATTGCACAATGTACTGTACATCTCCGAGAAAGGGTGTTGTTACACCGCCATTTTAGGAGATTGAACCAAGATGTAATGCTTCCTGAGCCGGGAACCATTAAGCATGGACTTGAGTCGTGAAATGAACCGTTCATCAGATCCAAGAGGGGAAATAGATAATGTATAGGACATGTCCAAAGCAAGGACAAAACGGCTCGTCCACGATATCAATTATGCCTCGAGGAAGGCAAGAGATATGAGCCAAGTTTCGACCCACTTAGATTTGCAACCAATCCCTGCCTACTTGAGCGTCAGATGGTATGGCAATTTTTCACAGCTAGCTAGGTACCGTGAGGACCTGGATCAAAATAATGATCAGATCAAGAAAGTGTCCCCCTAGTATCCTTGATGAAATACCTCGAGCACTGTTTTCTAGTGTTATCCTTCAAGTCACTTGATTTTCAAAGATGGGCACAAAGCCATTAAGCGATAATCTCTTGAGAGCCATAACCGTCGCATTGGCCGTTTAGATAAATTACTAAACCAAAAAGGGCATAGCTTCACGAAAATTATGCGTGTCGAAACGAAATTCATAAGAAGGAATGACTTTTCATTGACTCACTAAAAAGCAAGAACATGTAAGTTGACAGAAAGACCCTTTCAGCATCTAATCCAAGTTGATAACTTAACAATGCCTCTTTTTGGGCTTAAAGCCACTTCAGAGAACGGACTTTCAGATTTTGAATTTAAAATGATGCTTGACCTACCAGCAAACAAAGACTTGTCTAATCTTGCTTAGTGTTTGTGCACGGTATGTTTGATGCTAGTACAGAATATACAAGCAAGAACCCATTGAATTGTAAAATGAATAGCAGTCACTTTTATTTGGAGTTGACTTGATTCGTATTAAAATATTATTTTCTGGTTGCTCTGTCCGAATATAAAGAGAGTTGTGATAAGAATATGTTTAAGGATAAAGCATCAAATTTAGTATAGCGTACTTGTTTTTGTCTCCACCCGCATGAAACGATGCTCCCAACATTTTCAAATTTAATTAACATAATTCCGTTTCCAATCGCTTTCCAAATATTCTCAGAGCTGGACACGTCAGAACATGCTTTGAATGATCAAATTAGGAAGAACGAGAGTGAGCGAGCGAGTAGAACAAATATGATGGATTATAAATCGAGGATCCGTCTTAGATATTCATCAGAAGATCTGCCAATGACAGTGTCCATGAGAGAATGAGAGAAATGAGATACAAAGAGACCCAGAGAGAACTTTCTGATGAGAATCTCAATTCCCCAGAACCGAAATCCAATTATGCCAAGCTCATGTGTCCTCGTGGTCTTGTTCCACAGATATTGACATCACCTTCACCATCAGAAGCATCGCTGCATCATCATGAGTGGACAAATTGGAACCACCACCACCACCTCCAAATGGATGACTCTCGTCTTCGTGGCCTCTCTTTTGGGTTTGTCGATGGCCGAGGAAACCGAGGTCGAAGGACAAGAATCGAGAATTGGCAATATTAGTGAGTCATTCCTAACAAATATATGTTCTTGAATGAAGCTAGACTATCTTGTACTATCAGATGACCAATTTGCTGGAAATTGCGCATCCACGATAAACATGGCTTCCAAGAAAGATCATAAATACCTACTATGTAAACTATTGGCAAAGTAGCAAGCAAAGTAGCGGAGACTTTTATGAGCCGTCCTAAAATAGTCCCTGAGTATCCCTTCGAAATGAATGAACAAGAATACTCGCGCACAGTTTGGTCGGAAAATGAACATGATCCTCATTCCTGAAAAAGAGATGGAAGGATATTGAAGTAGGAAGAGAAATGAGGATTTAGTTGCTAAAATATTCCACAGGTCTTGGTTAAGAGACGAAAAGCGGGCAAACACACAAAGGAAGATATTTGGACCTTTAGGTTTATCTTGGTACGAAGCGACTCGAGGGGGTTTCTAATCTGGAGATTTCCAAATTTCATTTTCTCGACCAAGAGCTCCCTTAAGGTCATATGAAGAAGCTGACAAAGGGTCTCGAACTCGGCTCAAAGTCATTAACCTTTTTTTGTCATCTCCTCTGGCAAAACGGCGTAGCTTGTGGTTTGGTGGTTTTGTGGTTGGTATGGTCGCAAAAATCTGCTCCCAATTTCAAGTGAGGGCTTTGGGTTCCCATTATCAGTTCCTCACCCTCCCTGGTTGGCCTTTTCAAAACTTTTTGGCTAACGTCTCTTTGAATGTTGTGAAAATATATTTTTTTTTCATTTTCTTTACTACACACTATTTCCAACATTGTTAAAGGTGGATCATCTTAATGCACAGATATTGATTAGGTTTCCGTGATTGAGTCGGAACCCTGTGGAACTTTTGATTGTAAATCTCGAAACCTAGTCAACGTTTCTTTTGCTACAGCGTCTCTGTGTTCTGTTCTGTCCTATTTTACTTTACCATAAACCTCTTCTTAAGATCCTTCCTTCCATTCTTGCCTTAGATATTAGTGGTTTGGCCAACAACAACAACGCTGGAATCATTGCGGCCGTCATTGTCTTTGCCATCATTATTGACGCAGTTTTCGTTTGGGTTGTGTTTCAAAATTTTGGACGCCGCCGTTCGGGCCAAGGTCGTCCCCAATATGTGAATAAGCAATTCAATTCGCGCTCGGATGCGCCTGAAGATGAGTCCAATGTCTTGAGCTCACTCACCAATGCGTATCAAAGGTACACCACGTAAGGGTGAATTGGCGGGACTCAAGAGGCAATTAATCCATCTATTCAACCAACCAACCAACCTACCAATCAAGCACATAGTTCATTGATGTCTTTTTGTTTTAGAATTGTTACCTCAATAATAAAAACAATGCTACTTAAAGAATTCTTAGAGAAACCTTTTTTTTGGACTGGACTTGACCCTGTTTACACAGACTGTTCCCAAGGAGCAACGTTGACAAAGCTAATAAAGACATCAATATCTATTGTACTGACCCATCTACAAATACTCCAGACACCCTGAACCTCACTAACCTACCAATCATTCAGCCTTGACTTCTTTAACATTTCAGGTCTACCCGATCTTCAAACCCTGTCTTATATTAACCTTTTCACCTCATTTCTGTTATTGGCCATCATTTGGCTGGTTCTAACCCCAATCCTGGATGGCACCGTAACCATCGTCAGGAGTGACAACATTAACACAGACCATTACGAATCCAACTCACTATTAACCGATGACCGATCAGCATACATGACTAACTTTGACTCTGAAGAACAATCCCTAGCCATTGGGCAAGACTACGTTTATGATGATGGCAGTCAATACGCTCCCACATATTATAGTGAGGCCGAGACCGATGGTCAATATCGATACCAAAATGACTGGAATTTTGCCTCCAGAGTCTTCCCAAATATCTGGACGCGAATGAGCCGAAAACTCGATGGGTAAGTGAAGGGACAGTCATTCTAATTTTAGCCTTCCTAGAAGGAACCTTGTTAAGAAAAAGTTTGAACTCCAGCCGCTTCAACGCCTGGTCTAAAACTGACCTTTCCTTCAACAAAAGCGATGCATCGACTAGGGACCAATTTTTAAGGGGAGGGATAAACATGGGTGTCATAAAATGAAACTACTTATGCTAGAATGGCGGGGTGTGGTGTTGCCTAGGACGCAAATTTGGGGTCTACAAAGCACTTACAGCAACCGTTTTAGACACGAATGAAGAGTTTGCTAATTTATGGCAGACATATTTGAGGTTTGGGAAACCATTAGACATTGAGTGTTTTTTTGTCCCAAAGGCATTTTTGAGGTACCAACTAAAAATGAGTTCTGATTTGAACAAAGCTCCCCCCTCCCTTCCATCGACTAGGCGAGATAAGCTCGCTTTGTTAATAGAGCTTCTTAATTGGATTCCCAAGTTGTTCCAGTTGCCGAAACTTTCTGGAAAGCCTTGGCGTTAAAACGGTTGAAGATTCTCTTTTTGTGCAAAAAGTCTCAGAAATGCAACTTGAGGACACAGAGGTGGCATTCAGAGCCACGACCAATTTCCCTGCATTTCAGAATCAACAAAAACAGTCTTCATTTTCTGCTCAAGATGAATGACATAGAGTTTGAAGTGAAGAGCGAAGGCTTTCCTGAGCTTCCCTTTAAACCAGAGGGCTTGAAAAGGCAAGCAAGTTCAAAAATTTGGCCAAGTTGACTTCTTAAACCCAATTGACTTGGTGCAAATGGAGTGAATGCCGTTCAATACGCCAGTTCCTCACTGGAACATTTTGACTTGCAACAATTTAAAGTCAGATCATCAGAAATCTATCATCTGTTCACTAATGAGTGGAAACTTACTTTGCGATCGGAAGCGTTTGGCGTTTGGTTTCCTCTACTTTCTTGAAAGTCAGTATTATGCCCATGAATACCAGTTTTCCTAGAAGAAAATTGCCAGTCATTGAATGAGTGAAAGACGAGCAAACGAAGCACATGGCAAAGTGATTACAGCTAAGAAACTAGGCGATGAGTTCATGTTTACGTCGGTTTCAAGGAAGCACAAAATATTTGAGGACAATAACAAGGTCTAAGACAATTTGAGCCAAATGTCAAATAAGGGATGAAGAAAACATGTTTTGGGAAGCTTCTTATGTTTTTGTGGCAGCACTGAAAACATAATTTTACTTTTGGCGAGTTTCCCCTCGTTTGCACTCTTGAATTTAAGCATTGTTTACGTCTGATTTGCAGATACTTGAGACCTTTTGACAGAAAGCCGAACGCAGTCTAAAAACATCAAACTAAAAACCAAAAGGCGTATTAATCTTAATTTTCCCTTCTGGTGAATCATTTGCTTAACTGAATATTAAAACGCCCGTCAAGAGCTTTTTCCAACGTCAGGTCTGTCTGGCAGACCAAACCTCAATTGAAAGTGCCACGCCAGATTACTAAATTGACTACGAATAATAATTTGAGAGCGAACAGATTTGGCCATGGTACAATACTTCCTTGGTAAATGATCGTACATCAGATTTTGGACCCGTTTGCCAAAGCCAAATCTAACTCATGAAAGATCAACAAGGAACAATGATTGGCTAACGTAACAAGTTACATAAGTGCAATCTGACTTGCACAGGGTAGATCATTTTTTCATTTGTGGTAGAACGAAAGAATGTTCAAAAGAAGTCTTTCAAAAAGCATTTTGATTTTGCATCTGGTTACGGTGATATAAGGTCTCGTTTACTAATCCTCTCCTTAAAAAGCTGGTGATTGGTGCTATTATTTTTACGCACAAAAAAATATTCATGAATTTGCCTTGGATTGCCAAAACAAAATAACATTGAAACACATTGGCGTTTTCTTTACCAAGGAACCAAAAGGACATGGTTCTTATATAAATTTTGGTATACCAGTTCTATCCATAACGCTTAATGGAAGATCCGGGCATTTCAAACCAGTTCCAGACTATAATCATTTGACAAATATTTATCGAATCGAATTGCGACCCAAGGACACATCAACGGTAAAATACGAGTACATCCAGTGTCTTTGAAAAATTGTCATGCTTTACTGCACACCATTAAGAGCTGGTCTTGTTAATTCCCTGGTTTCAACAAGTGCTCACAAGTATGTATATCATTTTGTTACGGCAATTTCAACTTGACAACAGAAGGTGTTGAATGATGTGTGTGTACTTCCTCCATCAGACCTATTTGTCACATCGGTAATGCTTTCAAATCCGTTGACATGAATGTTCATGACTTTGAGGTCTTCCTCTTCTTCCAATTATTGCAGCATTGATGTTTTGGACAGCACGTTTGGCTTGATGAAGATTGATTCGGAGACTTGTCGTGCCAAGTCTGTGTGCGAGATGGAGGCCAAAGCGGCTCAAAGTCCATTTTTCGCTGTCATCATGAGGAGTGCTAAGTAAGTGATTCCCTTGGACGCTTAAACCCATCTCCGATCAAATTTCCCACTGGACCACCCAACTTGGACCTTCCAGTCTTGGAACTGAATGGAATACCAAATGTGCCTTCAAAGATTGAACAGCCGTGAAAGAGCTCTCAATCGATCTTCAATGAGGTTCAAACTTGGGGTCCATCCATGAGAGAAGCTTTGAAACTTTCTTGACAAAAAAGTGAGATTGAGCATTTCCTCTTTCCACTTGCAAATTAAGATTATCTGCAGATCCAGAGGTTTGCGAGTTATCAGGGTCTTAACTTGTATAGATACACGGATGGATTGTTGCCTTGGCCTCTCAAAATTTATGCCCCCGATTTAAGCCTCTCGAGACTCATTCCCAGCCTTTTTTCCCTGCTTTTCCAGCAAATATTTGAGTGGGTTGGAACGCTATGGAGAGGCCAGATATTTCGGACAGACTGGTCAAGATTGCTCCCTGATTTATTCTGAATGCTCCTCGTCGTTGAGGCCTTACTAGATGGTCCTACCTCACTCCATGATAGGCCTTCCCTCGCCACTGCTTCTACTACGAATAACACGCCACATTCTCTCTTTATCGAAAAAAGCTCGACAAGGGGAAACAGCTCACAATAAAGTACAAAGAAAATGGGTTATAACGTCCTTGAAAGTGGGCCTATGCTACGTTAAGTATGTGGGAGAAGTTGTAAGGTATAATTTGGGTTGAACTTGACATCCGATGATTCTACATTGATATGAATGCTTCTGAATGAAATGAAATACAACAATATAACTATCATCAAATATGTGTTAGTTTGTTTGTTACGGATTCAGATAGCAACTCTATTGTTTGGCCTGCCATCAGAAAATGGGTATTCCATTTTTTTGTTTCTTTTTTCACGGGCTTCTCTAACCGCTACAAGGAAGGAATGTCATACCCAGTACTATTAAAATGAAAGGTTATAATTCGTCTATTTATTACCTTTTAATCTTTACATGATATTTGGTCTACCAACGAGTTCGAGTTGTTTGACCGAGTTAGTTCTTGAATGTAGGGTTGATCTGGAATGCTATCTAAAAATTTGTCCAAGTCTGACTTGAAAGATGCAACCGGATCAACAAGGTCTACATATTCCCTACGAATATTAAAGGGAAGTAAATTCAACAATGAAGGAGCCCGAGAAAGAAGAGATGTGGACTTCATTGTTCGAACTAGCCTTGATTTTCGAGGACTTAAAGGCCTCTCAATACGCACATTAAGCCTCTACGGTCACAAGAATTAACCCTAAATCCTGGGTTGGGACAAAGCTCATGGATGCTTTTGAAGACGTACAGTACCAGATACCTTTCGTACCTTCTCTGAACACTGCACAATCCCAACTTTTTAAGTCTCTCCCAATATGAGAGCTCTCTCAATCCTGTGATGTTCCTAGTGAACATCTTGGACTTGTTCGTCCTTTTGCAAACCTGTTGATTTCATTGGAGCCCAGATGGGTGAAACATATTCAATTGAGAGATATTTCCGCTCCGTCATAACAGCCCAGACAAATTTTGTCCTCACCCTCGGGAATAACTGTAACTTCGCCCGTTTCAGTTGTTAAAGCAGCAACTTATTCTTCAATTTAAATCCTGGACTGGAAGCTTGGACTAGGCTTGCGCGGCATTGAACCAGGGGTCGATTAGTGGTTAGCAGACACTCTGCCAATACGCTACGACTGCCAGGGTTTCTACCAAGGGTTTCTAACAAAGTCAAACTTTGTGTGAGAAGTAGAAGTCTGGATGTTATGACTTACAATATTTGAGGTTTTACCCGTTTTACCCTTACGACAGACAGACTGTCTAACTAATCCTCGTTATAGAGGGAAGAAAGTGTGCCGTTCCTACGGTGACATTTTCCTGTTACCTCAAATGAAAGTTCGCTTGTCTCTTTGCTGATGTAAACTCATCCAAATGTGTTTTGTTATAAAAGATAAAGAAAAATTGAGACACAGTTCAAGCTGTGATATTGATTGAGGCATAATCTAACTTTTTGGTGTCTGATGAATAACTTAATTGTCTGCGCGATATATGTATCCAAAAATCAATATATCACAACTTTTAGATTATTTCACATTACTATTGCATTGAGTGCAACTAAGGAAATAGGTGGAGATTTCCTTTGTGAGGGATTATGTTTCTAATTCGCTAGAAAATCTTGCTTTTAAATGAGCAAAAGTCTAAAAGATAATATTAGACAAGTATTATGATCTTTGTTTTCTTTTGGGGGTTTATAAATGTCCACTGAATCAGAATTTAACATAGATTTTGACTACACCCTGCGATTATTTTGAGAGTAACACGCATCAAGTTACAAAATATGTGTGGCTGTTAAATTCCTCTCCATTATCAATGCCTCAAGTTTAAACTTTTCGGAACTGAAATTACTTTCGAATGCATTAATGTATTTGGAGCATTTCCGTAGAGTTTGATTTTAGTTCGAAAACATAGAAATGCCAGTTGTCACACAAATAAAAGCATCTTGCTAACATAAATAGGACTAGTTTTCTTTATCCACGATTAACAATTTCCATTCATCCTGGTCTCATTTTCCAATAAAGACCCTTATTTCAAACGTCACACAGCCCAAAAAAATGGGAAGAGGCACAGCAGGTTGCTAAATAAAGTACGAAGAGAATCTATTTTCTGGACATTATGGGACCTGGGTCACTAATCATATGTAAGATTTTCAGAGGAATAATTCAAACGCAGTATACTTCAATAAAAAGGAATCTGCCCTTTATTTGACAGAGGCTAACTCACAAAGCGCCCTATGAAGTGCTCCACCAAATAAAGGGCTGATTCCTGCTTGACGCATTGTTTTTGGCTAATTCTATCAACTCTTGTGTACAAATAGTGACCAAGGCCATACTATGTCCGGAAAAAAAAATGTATTCATGACATCTTAAAAGTAGTTTATTTAGCAATCTATTTTGCCTCTTTCCATTGTCGTTTGAGCTGTCTGACATTGGAACTAAGGGCAATTATTGGCAGGGCATCCGCATGTAAATTTGATGCGCCCTAACATTATCGGACACTATTGAGCTATTTCTCAAATAAACAACGAGCTCTAAAGAGCGGGTGAATTGAGTCCATTTATGGAGTGGTCTATGGCGAGTCACATTTGATTTGCAATCCAGTCCTCGGTCCAGCTTACGATTCATCATTATACCTGAATTGGCAAAACTAGACTCAATAAGAATTGTCTGTTGCAGAAGAAATTTAAAATTAATTCAATTTTCTTGCAATAGCTTCTGAGCTAAAATATTTCTCTTTTCTTGAGAAAAAACCTCAAAAATGTCACAAAAATCGCAAGACTAAATTCTAATACAGAATCAACATCTCAAGTCCAATTAAAAAATTCTGTAAAGCGGACTCCCTCCAGGTCTTGAAGTAACAACAAAAATCATCTCTACTAAAAAGCATTAGAAATGATACACATATACATAAACGTGCACTAAACAAGATGAGAAACACATTCCAAATTAATGGAACTTTCATATCCAAGGTTGGCTGAGTAATAAATCTCTTCTATGTGTAATACATTCTATGGAATGTTGAACAAAGCTCTCTGTTTATTTATTACTATGTTCCCCGGCTCGTTCCCTCGTATTGATCTCACAAAGGGCCTTCAAAAGACCTCGACTGGAACTTGCACCAGGGTGCCGAGAGCCTGTCAAAAATATGGGTAACGGAAAGGGAATTCCTGATCAAGGGTTCCAATCGATTCGGTCTCCTTTTTCTCGATAACATATCTTGAATTACTGTAAAAGGAACACTCGTGGACACGTACAATATTTGGGCATACCGCCGAAATCCACAGGAGGTTAAATTAAAGGAGATCAATTCAATTGCTTTACATATGGAGTATTTGTTGTTATAGTTTTGACTTTTAAATATAAAAAAATCAGTAATTAAAAAGGTTTGAGACATTTTGGACATAACATTCATGAGTAGCCCTGACTTGAACCCATACCAAGTTTGTAGATTTTACTGTAGGACATTGCCTTTTATTTGATTGATAGGAGCTGGGGTCGGAGGGATGAGCATCGCCCGTCCAACGAAACCAGACATCACATCACAACATCAATCATTTCTGAAAGTCAGTGTCGTTCTTATTCCAGTAACAGATTAGTTCTTCGTCTGTGAGTGTGGTTACATAACGCCTAGTAGTGTCGTTGAGAAAGGTCAAGGAGGAGAATCGAACCGGAGAACCCCTCCCATGGAAGGAAAACGCTCTAGCCACTATGTAGCATGTTCACTCTCTAAACTGGTACAAGTTACCAATATCTAAAAGGCTTTGTTGTAAATGTTCTGAAAAATATTGATGTCTCATGATTCAGTTGCTTTGATGATAATTGGCAATCAAAAACAAAGTCACTAGTTTTGATCAACCCGCTAAATCTTGGTACATTCAAATAAGAGATTGAACGCTTTCGAGAACAGCATGTTTTATTTGAGATTGATTAAGAACGGTTTCATTATTGTTAATACATAACTTCGATTCGTGAGATCGTGAAAGCTCAAAATGGTTATTTTCTCTTTTGGCAGGAACTTGAAATGTAAGAGTTGAATAGCAAACAAATCTTCCGAGTTTTTTCTTTGAATAAGTGATTTTTCATAATCATCGAGTCAATACTCATATGGCACATGACAAGCATTCATGCCTCCCTTTGTCATCTATTATTGATATGTTCAAAGGATTCATTATGCTTATTCGCCGTTTTTGTACTTTTGAATCTCATGTTTTATCACACGCGCACAAAATACACCTATAAGCAAATATAGATACATGACACCAAGAAATTGGAATCCAATAACAGTTTAGAAAATCCTAAATCCTCTGTTTCTCAGATTTCAGATGGTCAAGATAAATAAAAATCACGATAATCTGGCCCCAGAGGGCATTTTTCTTTGATATATATAATAGCTTAACCATTCCTCGACCACACTAAAAATATATGATTACCAGTAGTGATGGTATCAAATCATATTTCAGATTCAAGGTGGCCAAAAAACGTGGAGAGTGAAAGCACCAACCAATTTCATTGTAACCCAAAAAAATAAGTTTGAGCAAAAAGCAACCCTGGTTTGACGGAAGAAAATCAGGGTTACGCTTTGGGGCTAATTATCGAGTTGCGGACATTCCTACAGTAATGTCATATGCCATTGGAAATGTGAATTGATAGGCCAAGTACTCCCTTGATCATTAATTTGATCCCCATCAGTAATTATTAGACTCCGACAATAAGTGTTGATCGTGTGTCAAGCAGAAATTTGAGAGGTTTGTACTAACCAGTTTTCTTCCCAGTGCCTCAGTTACTGTTTTTCGCACTTCTGAACCGTCAAACTTCGGCAATTTCTGCTCGATCTGAAACACATATTTTGTCAGAGTCAAATGATTACCAATTTTATCCAAACCAAGCGGCGTCGTCAACTTTGCTTTTTAAACAAGTCATTTTTCAAGAAAGCAACCCTTTGAACGGTAGATGGCGATAGCTTCAAAAGTTGATGAAACCAGATTAAAATTACTTTATCACGATGTTTATGGAAAAAGATACCTTACTCTTACCTATGTTCGTATACTCGGAAACCTTGATCGTCATTTCTGATTTCTTGTTTAATAACAAATCATTATTTTTTTTTAAATTAAGTTTGGGGTTAATATTCAGAGGTAGTGAACTAAAAAATATGAGTTTATCTCATGACCTAACGGAGCAATAATAGTATTGAATAATCCATTAACAAACTAAGTGGATTTAATAGCCGACATGACATAAATCTGGAACATTCCAAAAAAACAAGCATTTTCCCTACATTTTTGTAAAAAGGTCGACAATTATATGAAAGGAAGAAGTGTCTCATTTTCCATGGTTAATAAAAAATGATCGAGTTACATCTCTTCGCAAACCTTGTGCGAAAGTTGAACCTTGTCGTTCGTAACACGATAAGACACAATATAGTGAATGTTTGCATGCTGAGAATGGAAAAAGAAACATGGAACAATTCGAGGGTTCCCTTTTGCCTTTGGCCACCCTGTCACTCAGAGTCCTTTCTATCCTCAAAGGAATTCCAATAAGTAAGATCAAACAACTTGGGCAAAGCCGGAAAAATACCAAGTTTCCAGTCAAATATATCATCATCATCATCATTGACATAGCGAGAAGTGAACGATATATGACATAATTAATGCGTGACTGATCAGTGAGTGATCAGTGAGCGGACCAACGCCGTTCAAGTGAGGATGCAAATTGGATTAGACCGAGAACAATGAGAGACCATCACTACTACTCAGCTAATAATGAACTCCCTGGGCCACCGCTCAAGGTAAGTAAAGTGAGAGTTATAGCGAACGAACACATTGCTTGACAGAGACCGATAATGAAAGATGACACATGTAGATTCTAGTTGTCAACTCAGATATGGTATGCATTATTTTATAATGTCTTGGATGTCACTTCCACCCCATTGTGACGTAACAAATCTGCGACAGTAAAAGTAACTATTGTAGTAGATTTTGTTTATTTTTGAACAAGAACATAACCTGGAACATGGCTGTTTGTATTCCGAATCGAAGTTCTCTTCAATTACTCAATTAGAGGTATTAACGTTACGAATCAGGCAGCTCAATTATAAACACACTGTAAAGAATATAATGTCATAGATTCGTCCATTTTACCACTATGGATGGATACAATAAGTTAACACAACAGGTCACTTGGGGCTTGACAAGACCATTAGATTAGAACCAATGAACTCCAGAATGGTTGTTAACACTAGCGATGCCCAACCTCTGCACTAAGCCTGCTTTAAATACAGCAAAAGTTGTCAAAATCTTTTGATTGTTTGAGTCTGGTTCGTCTCAATTTGACGAAAAGAATTAAATATGTAATACTAAAATTGACACTGCTCCTCAATGTTAGCAGCAAAATTGAACTCATATAAAGTTGAACTTTTGGGCCAAAAAGGACGATCCAAAGGAATCATTGAGGCTAAACGTATGTGTGCTTTTGTAGAATTTCAAACAAGGCGTTATCTCAAAGTTTAATCTTGGTTAAGTTGAGGGATATCATATCACGTGTTTGGTTATTGTGCCCATTGCTTCTCCCTCTCTGGCTCGCCCTTTGGGTCTCAAACCGTAAAAGATCAAAACACAGAAGTAAAGAAGTAGTAGAATGTTCGACTTTTCCTTACAGTACTCTTTCTTCCGTCAGCTTGCTAGTCAGGATTACTGCATACATTAGTTATTAGAACAAGAAGTTTTCAGGGAAATGTGAGCGTCTTGGGATTTTTCTGAATTACGTATGTAGCCATACAGCCATTATCTACGCTACAGTGAATATCAGAAGAAAGTTCTTGACAGCCAATATCAGGGTTTCTTAGCCGCATTTCTTTTCCAAGTGTTGTTCCACACAAAAACTACTCTTCAGTATTAGAGATGTATTTTAGGTTTCATATTGCAAAAACTTATTTGTAATATTGAGGAAGCTCAATGATTTTAAAAGACCTTTTTGCACATGGACAAAACAAGTGCATAACGGGGTATGAACATCATTAAATGGCAAACCAAAGCTAATAAGCTCAAAGCCAGGATAACACAAGAGGACATCATGATCTTCTTGAAGGTATCGAAGACCATAATGTACGTTCAGTACTTTGGAATAGATAAATAAGAAAAGTAACGCCGGATTAGATTCCGGGTGAATCCGATTTATTGTACATTTTTGATGGGATGTGTGAAGAAGTTGAGTATTAAAAGGTAGAACAATGGCGTGTAGAGGTGAGGAAGCATGGAACGTACTATTGCTTAAATCAAAATACCGAATTCTAATCCCATGGATTACTCAGTTTAGGCAAGTGTTAATGCTAAATCATACAAGAGGCTGGATCATTCTATGTAGGCTCCGAAGTATAGCATCACGGGGACATGAACTTGCATAACAATGGAGTATATCATCGACCACTGGAACTCCTTCCAAGGCCGTGTTTATAAGGTCATTGAACAAGACTGAAAAGTCATAAGGTAATTCTGTGCAAGATATGTCTTATGTCTTCTGATATACAACCTCTTAACAACTAAATGGTTTGAGTGGTTGTGTCCAAGTGTACGTCTTTGTAAAGGCAACCACTTAAACCAATATTCCGGTGAACGAAAATCAAGAAATCAGGCAATGTGTCTTTTTTTCGAATGTCACTCAATGAAAAAACTGTCATGTCTGATTGATTGAAAACAAAGTATAACGAGAGATGTTCCAGAACAATAATAAAACACTTGGTCTACCAAGGAATCGGTATTGGCCGATCTATGAAGCCCTTAAACATAGGGGTTGGTCAGGGATTTTGGACACATAACTATCTAAATGAGTTTAGAATGATAAGGCACGGTCAGATGTAAGAAAAACTCGCCTCAATTCCGACGGCAACAGGTTACATAGTTTTGGACCCCGGTTTACTACAAAAGCTCCTCTAATTGTACGTTGTTTGAACACCAGCAGAATTTGGGCATATACCATGAATACATTTGAAGACATGTATAGTAAAGTTTCGTTCATGCAGTACCTTTGCTGAATGCTGTGGATTTCAAGTGCCTTTAATCTACCCCGATACGAAAGATCAGCCGTGCCAGAGATGCATAGATAGCAACACCTTTTCTACTATTTGAAGATGACTAGAGTCCATGGGAGCCCAAATTGGAGCTGCATGCTTAAGATGTGATTGGACAATTGATTTGTAAAGGGTGATCATGGCCATGAAATGACGAAGTGACTACAAAAAGTATTTAGAAGTTGAAGATTGAAAACCTTTTTTGCATTGATTTTTGCGGTCAATTTTTTTGCACCACTTAATCAAGTGAGTAATTGTGCTATCATACCTTTGTTGTTTGCATTGCTTGTTATCATTCAACCACTGCAACACCAAGAGTAAAGATATCACACACATATGTACGTAAATCCCTAACGCAGTAAATGAATGAATTTATCATCAATCAATTAAGCAATTAGTTTATAAATAAATGATTATCCTGAATCCAAATTATTCTTTTCCTAAAACTTGGAACGGCATCATCCCCGTGATGAAGATAAAATGCCCTAGAATGGCAATGGACTCTACAGGTCGCAGACCTAATCTTTGGCGCAAACTCGATCTATTATGCATCAAAAATATGCTTTTGGCAACTAGTGAGGCAGTCAGCCTAGAAGTGTTGGGGCGAGTCTGGCAAAAGTCGGACTCTTATGAGTCCTTTGATGTTTTGAAGGACCTCGATTCCGCATTATTGATATCGAAATTATCCTTTTTGGTTTGGTTCTCAGACCAATCACAAGTCGACTTTTTGTCCAAGATATTGACACAAAAATTGGCACCTAAAGATAACTTGAGCTTCACAAGAATCTCCAGACTCGATTTCGATCTCTCTTGTTTTTTTAAAGTAGGTTAATTTTCAGTGTCTAATAAAAGGGAAATCCATGAGTTCTGAGTGGTTCAGCGTTGGATACATTCCAAAACACCGTCATATGACCGTAAAGGTATAGAGACGTGTAAAGTACTGGCTTGGTATTCAGTTGTGCGGGCTAGCCAGGCTGCACCACAATCGCGTTAAGAACTACCATGATTAAAGCTCATGCAGTGCTTCCAACTCTGCATTAATATAATTATTATCCATTTTGGGACATCGTGAAACAATTTCTTTAAACTATACTAGTCCACCATTGATTTGAAAAAAACTGTCATGAAATGGCAAGGGTCAAAAATATGTCATAAATATGAAAAAATGTTTGGTGCCAACATCTGGTCATCAGTAAAGGCGTGGTGACACTTACTTCATGGAAGGACCAGAGGGCGCACTAGTATGAAATCCCAGATCTTTGCACTTCTCTAAAACTTGCTTTTGGAGATCGCTTTCAAGTCCTAACAATTTCAGGTTATGTAGAACAATGAAATCCTTCTCCCTTCTTTCTCGGGCTCCTTTATTGTTCTTTTTGCTTCCTTCTACGAGTAACATTTATTGGAAAAGTGTAGATGCTGATCCGTTGGCAGGTTTTATATCAGGCTTGAACAAGTTTCAGAACAAAATCTTGTATCAACACCCATGTCTAACAACTAGCCGAATCTGCCAACTCTAACTTGAAGTAAGAATCAAAAAGTGTTTTTCTTGAACTCTTGGGAATTGCATTTACAGTAACGGCAAGACAGTAGGCTGAAAATCTGGTCATTTTAATCTAGTCTTGGCAAGAAATTGAAAAGAAAACGAAGGAACGAGCTCGCCAGACCTTATTTGAATTTATTAGGGAGCACTGCTATTCCTACTTGTTGTCTTCCGGAGTTCATAGCTTTGAATGATTTGATTCTAATTTCCACCATGGCCACTGAAATTTTAGATTGGACTGGACCAGATGTTTACGCAGTGAGAAGTTTGGAGTCATTTTTGATAATTCATTTGCGCTATTGTAACATTTAGGACCTACATTTTTGTCAAAATTTGGACTCAAATTCGAGCGCCAGACTAAGCCCTGACTTTCATTAGCACCAGCCATGATAATCTTAAAGTAAGGGTTTTTACAGGTTGAATGATCACCAAGTTCAAAAAATACTGTGGGTGGAATGAGGAATCAAGGGATGGAATTATTCAAGGACACTAAAGCAAGGAAATGCCACTTTTTGTGATCACGAAACCTTTCCCGCCAAGTAAGGCCTAAACTTTCGCGGCTGACATTTTTGAATGTCAAGTATTGGTATAATTATTGAACAAAATATGAGACTAATATCATTTTTGTAACCATTGATGGTATGTGCTTAAAACCAGGCATTTAGATAAACTCAAAATGACTTTAAACATGTCTTAAAGTACAACAACTGAAAAGTGCTAATTAGGTTTTCTTGATAAAGCAAGAATTTGCTTGAAACACAATCAATCAATTCTGTTTTGCCAATAATATTATTTGTAGAAAATTGTTTCAGAAACATCTTGATCAAATTTCAAGTAATTTGACGCTTTAGTTATGAAACTATAGTTCTCACTCTAGGAATGGCCCTCAATCCAAAAGTAGACATACTGTAGCTCTGAGCTACAAATTGTTCTTTAAACTCATGTGGATGCTTCATAATCATGAAATAATAATTTCAAGAGATATGGCACCTGTTTTCTTTGACTATTTTGGTATTTTGGATGCTTTTGCAAGAAAAACAATTTATTGGAGCCCAAAGTTCCAATTGAGATCTAGTCTACTGTACTTTGGTATTACCCTGTGCCCCTTAAATAATGCCTGCCTTTTATGCAAACTTCCTAATAAGTAGAAATTTAAACTTTACAAAAAGATAACTCATTCATTTTCACCAATGCCTGATGTTTTTTGTCAAATGTGTGGGTTAAGACAAAATTATCAATTGTCCATCCCAGATATTCTAATATGTTAACATTTATGTACATGCACTTTTGTTGCTTATTCCATGCATTTCTTTTATATTTTGTTAGTGCAAGTTCCTCCTCAATTTATTAAATGATTCTTGTTGATTTTCTATCTATGCGTGTTTTTGAGTCAGTTTTACGCAATATTTCACTGATTTGAAAGACAATTTGATTGTTTTTGATTAATTTGATGTTATTGGGTATTTTATTTATTCTTCTGACTTTCAAAATTAAATCAGAAATATTTAGTATTTGGACGGAGTTGTATATCAAGGAGATCATTATTTAATTAAAACACTTTAATGTACTATGTAGTACGGATAATCTCGTTTTATTGATACTAGAGTTACTGTCTTGATTCAATGCAATGGCCTAAGTTGGCGGTGAGGGGAAAGCCGTGTCGTTTCCTCTCTTTAGAGTCCCTGTATTATTATATCTCTTTCCTTTCCATGGCGTAAAAGAGACAAAACGTGCCAAATGATATTTGGGAATTACTCGTTTCTTGCTCTGACTTCATGTCTTTATTTGCAAGATCTCATTAAGTCATATCAGAGGATTTGTTTCATTATGCACAATGAGGAACTTCTAGATAAGTGGAGTGCGAACGGAAGCAAACATTTGTTATATCCTAAGCCGCTCACTTTTTTCCAAATTAGCAGTTCATACGACCACTAGATCTTGTTAAATAGATGAACTGGGCCAAATTTGAGCTCAAAACAATGCTTTGGGAAACTAGGAGACACGTTCAAAGAACGTAAAATTCGAATTTTCGGGCTACTTTTGGTCAGCTACATAACTTTGAAACAAGCCATTTTACAAGCAAACAGTAAAAAATGACCTGCCTTTATTTGAAAAGATCCACCTTACTTACTTTTTGATTTCATTTGAAAAGTGGCTCAGACTTGCTATGACTAAGAGCAAACCAATTTGACTGGAAGCTCGTTCACAGTCCATACTTCTAGAAGTTCGTGACCCAAAGCATGTTATCAGATCAGTTCATTCAATGACTTAAAGGCGGGGAGAGAAGGCCATCAAATAAGTAGGTAGTCTTTCTGAGAGATTGAGAAAGTTTTCATTTCCGCCACCCATCGACAACGAGACCATTAATAAAGAAAACGGTAGCTTTTCAAATTCCTAACAATTCATCACTAGAGACCCAACCATGTCAATGGGGAAAACCAAGAGTAGATATGTTCTTCGCTGACGTTCCAATCGGCTATGTCTCTCATTCAATGGCATTCCTTTTGTTTCAGTCTCCTTATCGGAGCCGGTTCCACCGATCTCAGCATTTCCACCGAATCTCGGACTCCGAGCCCATCAACGTGTGTATTCCAGGAAAACGCGGAATAGGTGGGGAAGCCCTGCAGTATGTGCCCAAAGATGATTGGAATGCGAGGAGATCGGGAGAAGAGAGGAAAGATTGGTCCAAAGGCCGCACGGAGAAGATGAGTTTGGAACAATGGGAAGGCTCGAACAATGCTAGTGGGAATGGTAATGAGAGAGGACTGGCCAGCTGGATTAAAAAGGATAAACAGGTAAGAAGAACGGATGGATGATAATAACCTCTGGTCCAACAACCACCGGAAGAAGGGATCATTTTTCTTGAAGGTTCTGAGGTTCTTCACTTACTTCACGGAAATGATACTGGATCAAGGCGTGGAGAGAGATCGGATCAGAAAATGTCATCTCCTCTTTTTCTTGGAGGACGATTCCATTCAAATATTGGAACCAACTTTTTCCAACAGCGGAATTCCTCAAGGTGAGAAATGACATTCAAAAAACGAGCCACGAAAAACCTTGGAATTGAACCCTTATCCAAAACGCTAAATAATTTAGTGATTAAAATGCGCCTTTATGTTTCATCTAAGATATTAGTACTATTTTTTATATGTGTGCATCACACAACAGTTTATTGTATGTTGCAACAACATCTCATAATATTTTTTCTGCATAAAAAAAATCCCAAAATGATTTGATTTTAAGGAAGTCTAGCAGATTTGTCCACGATGATATTTCAATCGTGCAATTAGAAAATCACTATGTATTCGACTCTATGAATGTTATATATACATTCGACTCACTCTAGCTTCACTTATTTTAGCCATAAATAACTTTTATTTTACAGCTGTACAAGTTGGGTAATGTTTTGAAGGAACAACCACTTCCTCTCAGCGGAAAAAAATACTTTTTCACAAAATTGAAACGCATTCTGTCTTCACTTTACCTCTTTGTTTTTTTCTTTTTGCATTATTTTGCTCAATTACACCTTTTTGTATTTCAATTGGTTTTGGATCAAAAACTCTAGTTTGTAATTAGTGTTTCTTCCATTCTCTATGGAAAATCTTAAGATATTTCAGATGAAATAGCATTTGTTAAATTCGTTCAATTCATCTTTTTGCTTCTCCTTATTAAGCTTAATTTTCTTAACTTTATGGACCTTTTATTGCTTGATTACCTAGTATTTTGCATTTGCTTAAAGGTAAAGTATTTTAAAGCTCCGAGATAAAATTGAATTAAACAGTATTTTTTAACTTCTCGTGATTGGACTAAATGTCAAGTAGAGCTTTGAAGTTTTTCTCCTTTCAGAAGAACTTGATTTTTATCTTGATTTTTGTCAAAAGCATCTTCGATGGTGACTTAGCTTATGAAATAAGATATGTTCGAAGGTTATTCTATTCTTAGATTCATGCAATTCCCCAGTTCCTGATTTTGTACACATAATGTCAATTTTCTGGATTTTGATACAACAATAACAGAGATGCTAGGTGGCGCTTGTGTCAGATGTCGTCACTTTGCAATCCAGTGCTTTACTTCACATGATTCAAAAGCTTGACTATCTGACCCAGCAGTAGATACAAGTGCAAGGAACCTCTTTTGTTTTGAGTCCTCTGACCAGGGTTTGTCTTCAATGACTTATTTGTTTTTCTAAGTATTCCCAAAAATTGGCCCAATACTGCGACCAAAATCAAAGATTCCGCTGGATTTGGCCGGCGCCTCGTATTCGAAAATCTGAATTTGCTTAAATAGCCTAGTAAATTCTAAGCTTGGTCAAATCAGCTTTCTGACACATCTTGCACATTATGCATTGTCCTCAGTTTCATCTCCAAATGCATTTCAAATGTTTGCAAAGTAACTGCAGAATTTCTATGACCTCTTTGAAGACGAAAGTGATAGACAGTTGTACTCATGAAAGCCTTTTTGTGCAGTACATTAAAAAGAGGAAAGGCAACTTCTTCTTGGATTGGAAGGAAACTTTCTTTGTTGGAGAACAACAATAAGGTTCTTGGAGTGAGATGTCATAAAGTTGCGCTGCAGTTTTGTGCTTTTCTACGACGATCTAAAAAACACATTGACAATCTCGAGTAATTCGAATCACAATGATACAATTTCAATAGTTTATCGCTCTCAAGAGCGTTATTTGCATAGCTATTCCTGGGCATGCACACAAGTTTAAAATTGTTACAAACTAAGAATTGGGGCAATAAAATCAAAAGATAAAAAGACACATACAACCTCCAAGAATATTATTGGGGGCTTTTTATGAATGTAAGTAGCTCAGGTATGTGTCAACTAATTTTATTGGGCCTGAACAAGCTAAATGCCTTCGAATATTAACATGCAAGAACAATGTGCATGTGCATTAAGTTTCCTTATCAATGCTCCTAGACAATTAAATGAACACTACTTTTATTATCTGCTAAAAATATATTGGTCTGGAGCAAAATTATTTTTCAACACGATAAGGTAGGCCTCTGCTCCATGAGGCCAAAATGGGATGAGCATTGCAGTCCAGAGAGGAAAGTTCAAGCAAAGGAATAAATCGATGAGCAAGATTAAATGAAAAAACGTCGACATCAAGCATAAATCCAATGACGCAAAAGATTTTGTTTTACAAGCGGAAATGTAATTGTACTTTGAAATTGAAGTATCTCAGTTACATACCTTGAAACGAAATGAATTACAATTACACAACACAGGTCTGGTAATAAGTTAGGGATACTTCCCTCAAAACTTGATAATCCGTTTTAGCATTGGTCAGACAACCGTCAGCCAATCCTTGACTAATCTCCAAAATGATTGTTTCGAACTGTGCATAGTAGACACATTGTTTCGTAGTGCAAACTAAAAAAAAATATTAAAAGCAAGGCACCTACATTCGCAATTTTTTAATTGAATTCCAATTTTTTGGCGCCCATGCCAATTTTTCTATAGAAAAATCGGCCGGTAAGATTTGATTATTTATGCCTTTTTTCGTCACTGACCAGTTGAAAATTCAATTAATATTGAACATCTCGGTTCTTGTAAGAAAATATGCCCACAAAACGAAGTTCATATTTTACACTCATCCACGGACTTCTCAAGACGAAGACACGGATTTTGTTTTTGATTTGAAGTGGTGGCCAAAGTGAAGGACAGATTAGAAATGCTTTGTTATTGAAGCATTCCTTTAGGTTGACCATTGGGTGGACTTGGCCCTTGTGTCAAGCTGTCCCGGTTGAATGGTCCACTGGGTCGACTTGTCAATTGGGTCAAATTGGGTCTAGTTTTTCATAGGGTCAAGTATCTCAGTCCTCGGACGAGTTGTCCTGATTCAAGTTGTCCTGGACCGAGGTGTTCTGGGTCGAATTATCCGTTGTATCGAGTTGATCTGGATCAAGTCATCCGCTGGATGGAGTTGTCCATGGGGCAAATTGTCTATTGGGTCAAGTTGTTTATTAGGTCGAGTTGCCATAGCGTCAATTAGTCCTGGGTCAAGTTATCCTGAGGCCAGTTTTTTAAAGCTCGTACCTTGGATTTAGGGGCTTGGACGTTAACCGGTATGAAACTACACTAGCCAAAGAGGTGAGCAAATGCTCATTCTGCGTAAGGTCCAAGCCTCAACTCAGAGGTACGAGCGTTTAAAAAATTCGTGTCTGGATAGACCCTCGGTCGAGTTGTACACTCACCGTAGAAATGTATCGTTGATAGTTTTCATTGAGCCCGGGTTTGCAGCCTACTTCTAGTTTTAGACTACGTGCCAACTTGACCTCCAAATTCACAATCAGAGGCCTATTTTTTAAAACCATTGACATCGGAGTTATGGCTTGGACGTTACTCAGAATGGTCATCTGAGCCCAGTTTTTTAAAGCCAAGGAGTGAATCTTAGATCGAGAAAAGATCCAGTTTATGTAGTGTAGTACGGCCTTTCCTCGGTCTTAGGCTCACTCCTGCGCGTTAAAAAACTGGGCTCTGGTCAGCGTATTTTCATACTGGATAACGTCCGAGCTAAGACATCTAAGAAACTCATCTCAGGCCTCTTAACGTCCTGTAAACAAATTGAAACTCAATTGCCAAATCCCTTTTCTGTCAGTGAATATGGTCTCAATGGCCCATAGGATATATTGAAGTGTTATGAATGTTGGTTGTTGAAACATTCGGTGTTTCCCAAAGTTGGGTCCTCTAATTTTTTGACTTTTTCCCTGACTCACTGTAAATGCCAATCTTGACATTGTGCCGTTTATTTTAATCTGTGATAATCAGCGAGTTTTGAACCGCAATTTTATGTCCAATAGAGGACTCGAGCCTTTTACTAGAGCCAGGTCAAGCAAAAACTCGTCTTGCGAAATTTAAAGAAAAAAAACAATAATATTTTTGTAACGAGTCAGGACTCAAGTCCCTTCTAAAAGACTCTAGTCCGGCCAATTCCTCCAAAACCGAGTAAAGGACTCGAATGCGGACTCGAGTGCAGACTCACCGCAGCACTAGCTCCCACCAGCGGAGCTACGCCAAAACTTCAAACACGATTACACTCGCGTTATAGGTATTTCATATTATTCCTCACGTTCATGGCTTTCTGACTATCATATGTTCATTTCCTCGACAATGGGTTTGGTATTTTGGTCAGAAAAAGCAAGATAAATGTTCAGATCAAAAGGTGTTCAAATATTTTACGTATATTGTTTGTTAAGAAATCTCAATCTACTCTCTCAACCCGTTTTAGCTTTATCGGTATAGCTATTTATTCAATGGATGTTACTTTCTTTGCGTAGCATTCAGCGAAATGAGGTTACTCTATCTTTACTTCTATAACAAGCTTACGTAGTCGTTTCCTTTTTTCCCTAGGCACACTCATGAGACGTCATCGCGTTCCGTTCACTTATGTTAAGGACCGAGAATTGGGACCCACTCGTTCTTATCATCGCACTTGTCCAAAACCACACATCACTTACCGAGACCTAAATCTCCGTCAAAATATCTTGATATATGGACGATTACACAGGATCGTGGATTGTGACACTTTCACTCGGGACTTTTTAACGAGGGAAGGTATCAGCGTTCCTGACAAAGAACCTGCACCCTTTGACGTGTTCAAGAACATGAGGGAAAAAGTATATCTATTCTTTATGAGATGACACTATCTTGCACAATATAGACCCGTTTGGTCTCTATCAATTAGATTGAAACAGTGAAACCACTACGACCATATAAGAGGCTACCATTGCCCAAAGAGTTTGGTCCTTTAGAGGGGAAAGTCTTGAGGTTTTTTGGCAAATGGGAGGATAAAAACGATTCTGTGGGCGAGATTAGACACTTCAGCATTCACCTACATTTAGAGGATGAAACCATTGAGATCATCGAGATCCATGATACGAATTGTGGACGGTATCGAGCTCCGACATTTTTGAAGCGTTGTCGGTTACCAAAAGTGAGTTCGATTTGTAATTGAAGAAAAAATTGCCAAGCAAAAATCTCTTTTTGTTGTGATCAGTCTGTTTCAGATTTGGTGCCACTTCCTGGACATTCTACGGATCACACATTATTGAATGTAGTTCGGAGCAAGGGACCAGGCCGAGTTCGGGATACGATTCTGATTGATAATTTGGAGACCAAGTCCAGTACTGGACAATCCTTTGATGAGCAGGACAAGTTTTACCAAATGGAGGACTTTGATATTGGAAAGGAGATTCAGGTGGCTGGAAGGCAAATCTTAATCTATGATTGCGATCGTTCAACTCGCCTCTTTTACCAAGAGCATCTCAGCAAAGGTACATCAAAGGATTTAATATTAGGGTACAAGGGCGGGAATTTCAAAACCTCTTCTTCAGCTATGGAACCTCTTGAGGCTATTGAAGTTCCCAAACCAAAGCAATCCAAATCTCGTCCACCCTATAATGGATTTGGAACTGAACCTGATTCGCTCACATCCTGCAACGGACTTGAGCCTCGACCCCCTCAACGCGACTTTTACAAGTTCATGCATAAAGACCGGTTTGAAAGACTTTTCACTTTTCATGACCAGTTTTTGATTGGTTTTTGCTTTATATTTTCTTCACAGAGATGGTTTCGAAAGTCATATTTTACGGTTTTCGGCCAGACTAGTGGAGAATGATAAAGTGGACACGACCAGACGATTCATATTGTCGTATCATCTCTCTGATGATACCATTCTGATCAACCAGTTTCCGGATGTCAATTCGGGTGTGCCACCGGGCAGGTTCTTGTTGAGATGCCGGGTCAAAAAGCCCCCAGAAATGCAAGACCAGGATTTGAGTGTGGACACGCTTTTTTACTCATCAGAAGATCTGTTTGTTGGTGCCGTTTTGAAGATCAATGAACATTGGTTTATCCTTACTGAGGCTGATGAATATGTGTTTAACTTCATGGAACAGTTTGATGAAAGAGAAAAGGTAAGGGATTCACATCCGGTTCTGGGTGTGTTAGAAACCTCGGCTGCATTAGGTCCTAGTTTTCTATTTAATTAGTGGAACATTTTAGTTGGCTTTTCCCTTCTCACAATCCTCTATTCATTCTAATAACAGGTTCAAAACTCCCTTTGCCATCTTTGCAGTATCCTCATTCCAACATTCGTTTGATCCTGGAGAAATTGGACGGGCTTTTAGACGCATCTCAAGTTAAGCACATGATGGCCAAATTCATGGACAGCGATCCCACGGATCGTGGAATTGTGCTCGAGCAATCATTTCGTTCCATATTGAATCAGTTCATCCCAAACAACCTCAGTGAACACGAAATCATCACCTTGGTTCGGCACCTTCAAGAGGTCAACCTCGAGGCTAGGATCGTGGCTACGGACACAGTATTTTCGTTGCTGCAAATGGAATTGAAACGAATGCAATTCTCAGCCTTTCCTCAGCTGATTCTGACCTTGGAAAGTGCGGACTTGAACGCAGAAGGGGTTTTGCCCAAATCGAAATTGAGGAACGTTCTTGTGGCGGCTTGTTGCAAAAGCAAGACCACTTTGAGGGGAAACAATATACGGGATTTGATCGACGAATGCCTCAAAAGGTACATTAACATTCTTAGGTTCAAATCTTAAATCAGCCAAATTATGGCTCTTCAGTTAGAACCACAGATCACAGACCACAGAAACAGCTCAAACTCTTGTAGCACTAGCAATATCTTTAATAACTTGAATACAGCTCTTGGAAGATAAGCAACACTCTCGCCAAGCGAGCCGAGATATTATTTCAAATTACTTTCAGCACATTTGGGAGTTTGGTTACAAGCCATGAACCCTTAGGCATTCTTAATTCGTATTTATGCACATTCAATCCACATCGCATGCACAGTCCGGCCTGGCTAGAACAGAAAACATATCAGTAGTGTCTGTTTGATTTGATCAGATCTCCAAATTCCATTGTTCTGATATCGAAACATAGGCAACAATGGAATACGGTGTTTGATATTGTTTGGTTGTTTTCGTTTGTTTTCGTACCTTCTCTGAACACTGTACAACCGCAACTTTTCTAGTCTCTCCCAATACGAGAGCTCTCTCAATCCTGTGATGTTCCTAGTGAAACATCTTCGGACTTTTTCGACCTTTTGGAAACCTGCTGAACTCATTGGAGCTCAAATGGGTGAAGCATATTCAAGATGTGGTTGAACAATCGACTTGTACAGAGTTAGCATCGTGATGCTGTCTCTGGACTCAAATGTTCGATATATCCAACCACACATTTGAAAAGCCTTACCCACCTTCAACTGGATATGGTCATTGAACTTTCCATTATTTTGGAGGGCTACACCTAGATTTTCATAGATGAAACCTACTCAATATCTGTACCTGCATTATCACACTATCCAGAACTGCTAATTAATAAGATCAAAAGATTCGGCCAAATCAATGTATTTAACCCTAAAGACTTTCTTAGGAAAATCAAGAGAGGTAATCCATGTTATGAAGCAATAGAGCTAGTCAAGTAAATGCGTTCATAGACAACTGACGTTATTCCATGGAGTAAAATCAAAGAGAGCATGCCCAGCCAAACCGCACTGTGCATGCATTGGATTTTGATATTTTTTCCATTTTACATGTTTGTCTAGGCAATTACCATTGTGGTATTGAGCCAATTTGATAGTGCGTTCACTGATTAACACCAAACATGCTCATTTAGTAGGTTTTTGTGGCTCAACTCGCTCAAAATCACTCGATTATTGAAAATTCAATGGGCAAATGGTACGAGTTGACTGTGATGTTTGTCTTAGTTCTCTCTCCCCAAAATGCCCAAAATCAGGGTGCCGGACCACATTTTTCCTTGAATTTCCTTTACTTGACATCCCCTATAGCTGCACAGAATTGAAATGAATCTTCGCCCAATTGCGAGTCAGCTGTTCAAGTTCTTGACCAAAAGCAGTTGAAAGGAACCACTTTTCAAAGATACGTTATTGAAGAGGCTTGGCTTCGATTTCAACCATCTAAGGCTATTTTTGTGTTCAGGTTTTTTGAAACGAAACTTATAGATGCTTCACCAAAAGTAGCCCTATTTTAGATTTTAGTGGGAAGCCCTTTTAATGGTATAAAATGGTAAAATAATGGCTGAGGCATTCTAAATTGGTTTTATTGTGGGTTTTCCCAACCTTAATGCAGAATAAACATAGTTCGTTTTAACAATGTTGAAATAATTCCTGATGACACCACTAGTAGAAAATGTTTCACTACGTATTGTAAAGAATCGCGGTCTAAATATAGCAATGGTTGATATGTGTACATTAGCAAATCATCAATATGTGAGTGGATCTTTTTTGCCAGCCATTCTCACCACTAGAAATGAACATGTTGGCCTAAAATGTGTAAAAATGATAAAAATACGATCCAAAGGTATGTTCCGTAAGGTGAAAAACAAGTTTTCCTGAAATTTTCTCTTTTTTCTGTCACAATTTTAAGATCCCCTTTTGGTTATCTAATGATCAAAAATATCCATCAACTGACACCGATGACCTATTGCGTTTCTTTTCAGTTACTCTCTTGAGTTCCTCGACTATCGGGAATTTGTCAACAGGTTGGATTGGTTAAATAACCCATCCAAGCCAGTTCCTCCCAGTATGGTTCCATCTAATTTCTTCGAACACCCGCTTCAAAGCAAACGGGCGCCCATTGAATATCGAAAGCTCATACGTCAATTGGAGGCGAAGAAGAATTTGGACATTTCGCACACAATTGACGTGAAACAAGGATTGGTGAAACCCAAGGATCCTCAAAAACTTGTTCGCAAACACTTCACTCATGGTGCCGACAACCACGCCTAGCACCACTGTATGTCCTCTCTAGTAGCTATGAGATTCTTTAATAAAGATTCTTCAATCGATCATGCCTTGTGGGCAACACACAAATCATGTACACGGTACTCAAATCCATTAGTTTAGAAAAATGCACGAGGGGGGCAAAATGGTATCTCGTATTGAATTCAGCATGACCGGGGCTATTAGAAGATAATAAGCGGGAATTGTCTCACTGTTCATTTTTGTGCTTAATTCATGTTTGAAAAGTTACTATTTTCCAGTGGAAGACATAATTCCTCAAGCTGTCCCTCTACAGCTTATTTTTCAGACCCGCCATTTGAAACATCCTCCAAGAAGTACTTTTAAGTGGCAAATGAAACAAGTTGACATGAGTTGTTTGATAGGTATGTTGCCTGGAAATGTAACTTAAATCCACAATATTTTGGTCACCATTGGTTGAACATGATTTATTCTTTACATCATTTCTGGATCATTCACAATTCTGAAAGCTCGTTTTTGACCTCAATGTACCCAAAGCAGCATTACTGGGCGACCTTGGAGATCGAGGAACAACAATTAACTAGGTAGATTTTCCATCAAACCCTAGTACCACGCAATAGCTCCGAGCAAGTCAAAGTTTTATTTATATGCGATTAGATTTAAAACCTGGTAATACGGAACATTTAAGCCAATCGGTCTGCCAACTCAAATTCGTTGGTAGACCAAATATCATATAAAGATTGAAAGGTAACAAATAGACGAATTATAACCTTTCATTTTCATAGTACTGGGGATTACATTCCCTGTAGCGGATAGAAAAGCCCGTGAAAAACCAAACCAAAAAAAAGAAAATCTAACCTAACTTAACCTAACCTAACCTTTCGGTTGCAAGGGCCTGGGGACGCCTAGGCCGAGGTGCAAGCTGTCCCTGAGTTACCTGTTGTAAAGTATTACCTAAAACCTCATGGGTTCACTTTTAGCTTAACCTGGAATGTAACTGTTTCGCATCAGCCTTTGGCGTTGAGGTTAAACCTTAAGTTTAGATAGGCATAATGAATACATTTGTTTCTGTAAATAAAAGTGCATCTCTCATACCTCCGCTCTATTCAGTACTACCGAAGACATTTGCCTGAAGTATCTCATGTCAGTTATTTGAGCGGTAAATGAACGTCCTAGCCTACCCGAGGCCAAAGGAACCCAAATTATGAAGAGTTAATCGAGATATCTGGACTTTAATTAACTCTTAGTTAATTGAATGATTTATCAATTAATTAAACCTATTCCTTCACTTTTGTTATAAATAAGACATTAGCAATTTGCAAAGTTAACTCTTTGTTAATAGAGGTCTGGGGTTACAGGCCGTCCGGGGTAATAGGCCATCCGGGGTTACGGGCCATTCGGGTTGCGGGTCCTCCACGGGCCCGTGTGTCCATCCAAGACGCACGGGTCATTCAAGAAACACGGGCCATCCAAGACGCACGGGCCATCCAAGACACAACGAATACGCGTTGTTTTATAATGTAACCGTTTCCTGTATTTGAACAATAAAAGACACAAATAAAGATACGAAGTAAAACACAAAAACTAAAAAACTTACAAACATATTGGGCGTTAAATCTCAAGATGGCGATCATAATTTCTTCCCTCCGATGCTTCCCTCCCAATTGTGAGCGAACTTCTTGCGAGTCAGAAAAAGGGTGGCGACAACGGACGAAGAAAAAGGACGTCGAGGTGACCGATGACCTTAACACCGGCCCTTTAAATGGTCTTTGACATTTACAATCATAGTTGATTACCTTTACTCCGACGTAGCATCACAAACTGGCCAATCGGTCGACGATATTCATTCTTGGCTGTTTTGATCTTTGCCACTCTCACGTGTCCATCTGAATCCGGATAGGTTTCAACAATTCTACACAACGGCCACTGACATCTCGGGGAATTTTCCACCACGAGAAGAACAAGGTCATTTACAGCCACATCTCGGCGTTTCTGTGACCACTTCTTCCTACTGATAAGATCACTTAC
The DNA here is from genome assembly GCF_007210705.1 of Tigriopus californicus. Lineage (NCBI taxonomy): Eukaryota > Metazoa > Arthropoda > Copepoda > Harpacticoida > Harpacticidae > Tigriopus > Tigriopus californicus. Next base: position 11,581,085 of record NC_081443.1, read on the forward strand.
ATATTCTTTGGACCAACGCCGCCAGAATAAATCGGCCAAGTGTTGGACTTGACGCCAACGGTATTTGGCATAATTATCTGACTCTGGAAATATACCCGGAGGTTGAGTTGGTCCGATCATTTGTAGCAGTAGATGATTGGGTGTTAAAGGAGTGACATCATTGGGATCGTCCGACAGGGTTGTCAGCGGACGACTGTTCAAAATAGCTTCCACTTCGCACATGAGCGTGTTTAATGATTCGTAGCTTAAATTTCTTTCATTCCCATCCATCAAACCAGACATTATCTTCCGAATAGTGCGAATCTCACGCTCCCAAACTCCCCCGAAGTGATGGCTGTAAGGAGGGTTAAACAACCATTCTATGTTTCGGGAAATCATGTCATTCTTGATTTGACCCTGATTTAGTTGATCCAGATTTACACGTAATTCTCGTTCAGCACCAGTAAAATTTGTCCCGTTGTCCGACCTCAAACGCTTCACTTGACCTCTTCTGGCAATAAAACGTCTCAAAGCCTGGATGAAAGAGTCGGTCGAGTTGTCATAAACTATTTCGATGTGCGCCGCTCGACTTGCCAGACAAGTAAAGATAAGACCATAGCGGTCTTGAAGGGCTCTTCCTCGAGTAGCTTTGAAGGGGCCGAAAAGGTCGACTCCAGTGTTGGTAAAGGGAGGTTCGCCCCCCAGAACTCTATCTTCTGGAAGGTCGGCCATGATCTGTTCCTCAACTCTTCCTTGATATCTCCGACAATGTATGCACGCTCGTAATACCGTTTTCACTAATGCACCCTCTCCAACAATTCGATATTTTTCACGCAACTTTGTAATAACACAGGTTTTTCCCATGTGTCCGACTAAGTCATGGGTTTTTCGGATCAGTAAGATTGAAACATGACCCTTTGCCAAAAGTATTGGATGGCGCTGATCGAAAGTCATATTTTCAGCTCGGGTCAATCTTCCACCTACTCGCAATATTCCATTATTATCCACGAACGGTGAAAATCCTCTCAGTTTGGATTTCTTGAGTAAAGACGGAGATTTGGCCAGGCTTTTGATTTCTTCCCCAAAATTCTTTGCTTGCTCAAATCGAATGATGGATGCCTCGGATTCATACAGATCGTTCACGTGGAGATCAGGGGATGAAAATTTTCCTCGAACCTTGGATTGAAACTTAAGAAGTCCAACGACTGTACGTAGAAGTATATTCCAATCGGAAATGCTCTCCAGTAAGGCAGAAACAACATTGACCTCAACTTTGGTCGTGGCGAAAATCACGGGTGGCTTCTTGATTTCTAAATCGTCGTCATCCAAGTCCAAAATGTCTACGCTTTTGGGCCACGTCTCTTCCTTGGAACTAAGAAACGATGGTCCCTCTTTCCAGAGCTTGAAATCCATAAACTCGGTAATAGTGGTCCCCCGGCTTGCAAGGTCGGCTGGGTTCAAATGACCAGGGACATGTTTCCACTGACCCACTTGTGTTCTCTCGGATGAATGAAATCCGGTTAGAGACGAACTGTTCGAACCTTTTCTTCTCATTTCTGATATATTTGAGTACGGTTTCACTGTCCGTCCATAAATAGCAGCTACTGACACATGATTGGATCTCTTTCTTGACGGTCACCATTAACGTCACAGCTATTTTGGCTGCCGTTAATTCAAGGTGTGGGATGGACATTTTCCGAAGGGGTGCTAATCTAGATTTTGCCATAACAAAGGCGCTTCTTAATCCACCACCGGACGTAGGTGTGACAAGATAGACAATTGCTCCATATCCTGTCTCACTGCCGTCACAAAAGACATGTAGCTGACCGCAAGAGTTCGAGTTTGATCCATTCCACCTGGGTATTGAAAATTGATTCAAATGAGGGAGTTGTTCTAACCATCGATCCCAAGACGCTCTCAGTGGTTGTGGTAGATCCTGATCCCAACCGCATTCTTGTCGGCATAGCTTTTGAAATATTTGCTTAGCCGGTAAAATGACTGGACCCACGCAACCCAAGGGATCGTAAACCGAGTGGATAGTCGACAAAACTCCTCGTCTTGTCTTAGGGTTCTCTTTGATCTTGATTTGATATCCTAAAACATCGTCCTGAACATTCCACATGATCCCCAGGGCTCGTTCAATTGGAAGATCATCCTATTCGAAATCCAATGATTGTGTTCCAATAGTGAGATTATTGAGGGGAATCGAATCTAAAACGGCTCGGTTGTTAGATATCATCTGAGTTAAATTGAATTTTCCAGAGGCACAAATCATGCGAACATCCCGAATAAGTTCGCGAGCCTGTTCCTCTCCATCCACAGATGTGAGCAGATCATCCACGTAAAAATCACTCCTGATCACATCTGCAGCTTCCTTCTTCGATCCAGTTCCAAAATCTATGGCAGCCTGTCGCAGGGCGAAATTGGCGCAACTTGGGGATGAAATTGCACCGAAAACATGTACTTTGAGACGATATTCCAGCGGGTCTTGATCAGGATCGCCTTCAGGATACCAGAAATATCTCAGGAAATCTCGATCTTTCTGGGACACTCGGACCTGGTAGAACATTTTTTCTACATCACCCATGATCGCAATGGCACCTTGGCGGAAACGAAGAAGTACTCCTACAAGATTGTTCGTCAAATCAGGCCCGGATAACAGTTTGTCATTCAGCGATGTTCCTCCGTATTTTAAGGAGCAATTGAATACCACTCGCAATTTGCGTTTTTGCTTATGATATACACCATGATGAACAATATACCACCTTTCAAATCTGCTCACATCCAGTTCATCCTCAGAGACCTTTTCGGCGAATCCTTTATCCGCCATCATGGTCATGAACTCCACGTAATCTGAACGAAATTTAAGATCTCTTTCCAACTTCCTTTTGATTCCTCCCAATCGATTGAGAGCTGGTGTCCGATTGTCAGGGAGTTTTGGCTCATCTTCTTTGAAGGGTAGAGCTATACAGTAATGGCCCTCTGAATATTTGTGAATAGAATTGTCAACTCTTTTCAACCAGTTCTGGTCGTTCAGGGACGGTCCACAACCATCCTCTCCGCAATCTTTGAAATCGGCTGAATACATCATTTGTAGCTCGTTCTTGATGTCTTGGGATTCAACTTGGGTGAAGTTTACTTTGACTTTGGTTCGAGTGTCCGTTTGTTTTCCAATTGGACCATTCACTGCCGATCCAATCCTATGTTTGGATGCATAAGGCTCTGATAACGAGCCACTAATTACTTCCAATGGTATGAGGGCTTCTGGAACATTTGCTCCAAGCATCAACCCAACATCAGTGTCCACGTAGTCGAAAGGAATATCTGCGAGATCATCAAATTTCTGGCATTCATCTCGAGTGATCACATCGTTTTTAGATATTGGCAAGTATGGTTTTGAAAACACCACTGGTAGACAGATTCGCTCATTATCGCTAAGATCAAATATTTAGAGTCCACTGATAGCTCTTGTCGGTACCGACTTATTCTTGCATTCCATTGTTGTCAAATTGATGCAGGTCTTGGGTCCCGAAATTCCCAATTCCTCCAACACGTGATCCGCAATGAAACAATCAGTCGAAAAGTTATCTAAGCCGGCGTACGTAATGACAGTTTTTGAACTTCCCTCGGCTCGTATCTTCACAGGAATCAGAGCAAGAGCTACTTTATTCGATTGACCAGCCCTTGTTTGGCAACTCATCTTTTCCAAACAACAGGCGGAGGTCGATTGCATGACGTGGTTCGAGGCATTGGTTGCGTTTTGTTCAATTTGGTTTTGATTTCGAGATTCATCATCTCCGCTACCAGCTCGATGGAGGCAGGTTGGATGTCTCTTCTTGCATTTCTTACATACTAGTCGATTTTTACAAATTTTGGCCATATGCCCATGGCGAAGACAACTGAAACATAGTCCTTTCTCCTGTATGAACGTTAGCTTTTCTTCCACGGATCTCTTCGCTAGGAAAAAACAATCTTCCAGAGCGTGATTTGATTTCTTACAAGCTGGGCAAGATTCTTGATTTGAGGATTCTTGCATGGCTCCAGTTGCCATCGACATTGACCTTTTGTTCACCAGAGTTGAACCATGCTGGTTCTTTTCCTTGACTTGTGTCCAATCGGCGATTTCACCAAAAATTGGAAACGATATTAATCTTGATTGCTGAGAAACGAAAGCTGCGAGATCATCAAATCCAACGGATCTTCTAGCTTCCAACATATTGAATGCTTGATTCCGCCAGCCTATCCTCATTTGGTAAGGAAGCTTTCTGACGATCTCTTGAATCTGATTGGGGCCATTGAGTTGAGTAAGCACACTAATATCCTGCAAGAAGTTACGGCATGACTGAAGGTAGGTGCTAAACTTCTCAAGGACCTGACGGTCATCATTTCGAATTGCTGGCCAATCGCGAAGCTTTTGGAGGAAAGCGTTGGTGACCAAAATTCATTCCCATACCTTTCATCCAACAATTTCCGCGCCACTCGATATCCATCCTCTGAGCTCAAGTAAAAACAGCTCTGAACCAACTCATTTAGGTTTCCGCTTGTATATTTTTCAAGGTAGTAGAGCTTGTCTGAATCGGACTTGATTTTGCTCTCGATCAGTCGCTCGAAAGACAAAACAAATGTCTTGTACGATGTCAGGTCTTGACCATCGAAAGTTTTGGGCTCCGACTTCGGGAGATACGACCTTTGGGATATTTCCGCAAGAAAGTTGATCTGACGGTTGTTATCTTGGTCATGAGCTTTATTTTGCTCTCTGGGTTGTTGAACTGAGGCTAAAGGTATTGCTTTACCGCTAGGCGAAGGGGTATCAGCATTATCACAAATCCCGTCATGCTGATCTAATACCTTTTTGACGGCTCCGAGCTCTTTTGCGGCTGAAGATGATCAAGCTTCTCGTTCCATGGTTTGAAATCGATCTTCCTCCTCCTCAGCAGCTCTCTTAATCTTCAGTTCTTCGTCTTCCCTTCGTCGTTGAGCTCTCCGCTTTTCCTCCCGGATTTTCTGGAGTTGGTCGTTCAACTCTTCTTGAGCTTGAAGCTCGGCGCGTCTTCTTGATAATTCCAACTTGGCACTTGATGATGCTTTAGAGCATTTTGAAGAACCTGAATGACGACTGCTTGCGACCGAGACACTGTCACTTGGCCTTACCACTCGATCATGGGTATTCGAGATCCACTCCTGGATCTTCCTAATGGATCTCGTCATGGTCTGCCGTTTATCTTGATACCAATCTTCGAGATTTTGTTGATCAGGCACAGCGATGTCCAATTGACCAGTCTCTTGTTCCATTGCCGTGGTAAATGTCGCGACTCTTCGTTGAAGTTCTTCATACATATTTTCTACCACGTCGAGATTGTCTTTGTGTGGGAGTAACCTTTGGATCTCTTTGATCTTTCTAGTCACGCTTGCCAATTGACTTGATGGCCTATTCACCAATGCGGGTTCCATAATAGCCGAAACCTCTTCTTGGTCTCCGACTATTCGCGCGTTGATGTCCATCTCGTCCTAGCGATCCTCGATTGATCAACGTCCTAAATATCCGTAGCCTATGTTTGAAACTATAAAGATCGCCTCCAATGTCGAATACGCGTTGTTTTATAATGTAACGGTTTCCTGTATTTGAACAATAAAAGACACAAATAAAGATACGAAGTAAAACACAAAAACTAAAAGACTTACAAACATATTGGGCGTTAAATCTCAAGATGGCGATCATAATTTCTTCCCTCCGATGCTTCCCTCCCAATTGTGAGCGAACTTCTTGCGAGTCAGAAAAAGGGTGGCGACAACGGACGAAGAAAAAGGACGTCGAGGTGACCGATGACCTTAACACAGGCCATCCAAGACACGCGGGCCATCCAAGACACACGGGCCATCCAAGACACACGGGCCATCCAAGACACACGGGCCATCCAAGGAACACGGGCCATCCAAGGAACATGGGCCATCCGGGGTTGCGGGCCATCCGGGGTTACGGGCCGTCTGGGGTCACGGGCCATCCAGGGATATGGGCCTTTTAACAATAAGCCAATTTCTCTCACTTTGAAAATTTTGAAGTTGTTTGAGAAGATCATGAAGTTCGAGCTTGTTGAATTTTTTTATATTCATGAAGTCCCTCTTCCTAGCCAGCATGAGTTCCAAGCACATTTTAGAACGGTTACCCAACTGATTGAACATATCGAACAAGTTACTGAGGGACTAGAGAGCCATGAATCAGTTGATGTAGTTTATGTTGACTCTGCAAAGGCCAAGGTAGAGAGACAAGGTAAAAGACAAGGTAGATCATGGTCTTGTAGTTAACAGGCATGAGATTGGGATCCAAATCAAGGTTCTCAATTGCTTAAGAAGTTTCATTTCTGGTTATGAACAATTGGTAAAGGTTGAGAGATCCTTTAGTGACATACATGATGTCAAGTCGGGTGTTCCTCGGGCCTCCATTTTGGGTCCTATCCTTTTCACCATCTTCATTGCTCCTTTTCAAAAGCTTGGAGGTAGTAAGGTCAGTATCTCTTCCTATGCTGATGCTTTATGATCTGGAGTGGAAAGCTCAACCATATCCACACCAAAGAGGATTGGAAGGTGTGATGAAATTTCAAACCAAATGTTAAATTTTATCTTAATTAAAAAAGATGATAATTTTGTTGAGCAAAGATCGATTTTAGTTGAATTGAGTTAAATCATAGGAATGAACCTTGACAAGAAAAAGCTGCAGGATTTTGCTGATATCATAATTCAGCTGCTACTTAAAGGAGTCAATAGTAGACTGTGTGATCACTAGGGCCTGCCAAAACTTGCATATCCCTGAATGTTCTGCAAATTTATTACAGCCACATATTTTACAACACTGTCAGCAATATTTGACTTTTTTCTGCCATTTGTTATGCAATTTCAGCCTTTTCAGCACAAAAATATGAATATATCTACAATTTGGAAGTTTTTCAATATTAAATTTATGTCAATTTTGTGGCAAAAATTGAAAAAAATGAAGCGTTCCTTTTTTCCTAGAAATTTGCTTGACATGAAATTACAAAATAAGTTGCAGATATATTAAAAAAAACTGCCTACTTTTATATTTCAACTATCTATTTTGAATAGCTGTCTCTCTTAACATTGCAGGTTTTGGAAATATATTACATTAAAGTTAGTTAAGGAAGCACTTAATTTGTGCAACATTCCTCTCCTTTAAAAGTCAGACACATCGTAACATGTTTCCATGGGGTATCAGTAGATGGTTGGAGATGGATGCTTAATGTGGAAAGAACGGGGTTCCCCCACGTGGTTTGTGAACAAAAATTTTGAAATGCGACAGTACTAAATCTTACCCAATTGCATTTCAAAATGTGCGTTCACTAAACTATCAAATACTCGCAGTGGGTGCAAATGGGTACAAATCGCATCTCAAAATGTGCGCTCACGAAACCACGTAAGGATGCCCCATTAGCCTCTACATTAGCCTGTTATCATTTTCAAGACACTTGAAAGGTCAAGCAGGTCCCAAGATGCTTTAAGAGAAACATCACAGGATTGAGAGAGCTCTCATATTGGAAGAGGCTAAAAAAGTTGGGACTGTACAGTGTTCAGAAAAGGTACGAAAGGTATCTGATACTGTACGTCTTCAAAAGCATCCATGAGCTTTGTCCCAACCCAGGATTTAAGGTCAATTGTAGTGACCGTGGAGGCTTAAGGTGTGTTTGAGAGCAGCTTCAAGCCGTCGAGAATCCAGGCTAGTTAAAACAATCAAGTCCAACTCTCTTCTTTCTAGGGCTCCTTCACTGTTCAATTTGCTGCCTTCAAATATTCGTAAGAAGCATGTAGGCGTTGATCCAGTAGCAGAATTTAAGTCAGACTTGGACAAGTTTTTGACTAAAATTCCTGATCAACCATATTTTCAAGGGCTAGCCAGATCTGCAACTCTAATTCGTTTGTTGATCAAATGAAATATGAAAATAGAAGTTAATCAAAATGAATATGTTTTTCGTCTTGAAGTGCTAGGATTCTATTCCCAGTAACGCCAAGAAGGTCCGAAAGAAGAAAAAAATGCTTTTTCAGAGAAATGCCCAAGCACATCTTGGTTCTTTTTTAACGGGCAAAATTGTAATAAACAATTTTGTTTTTGTTCTTAGTGTAAGGACAATTAGTGGAATATTTCATGATTACAAGACTCTCCGACCATCCCACATTCTATGAACTGGCAGCTGCATAACACATCACTTGGGTTTATCTACATCTTACGAATACACTTGTCGCTCCTTGTCCGTTCGCCATTACTTATAGATACTACATGGCGCAGTCAGTAGGATCCGAGCCACGCCCCTTTAATCCCACTCTGCAAGCTTTGATACACCCCTTTACACACCCTCTTGATAAGAGGGCACGTCGTCTCCACCCGTGGTCTACGTCACGTCCAGGGTATTTTCCAAGATGGGTCTGAAAGAGCGAGCTGCGAATCGGAAAGCACTGATCACAAAGAAGTTGAACCTCATACGTGATCTCGACAGACCAGGCGTCGACATCAACCGGATGTGGACCATACTGGTGAAGCGGAGACCAAGGTAGACGAAATGTACGACCTGTACGACGAGATGGCTGCAACGCAGACACTGGAAGTGGACACCAAAGCAATTTTGGAGGAAAAAACGAAGGCCACCGACGAGGACACTGCCAAATGTGCCGAGATCTCAAAATTATTAAAGGCCAGGGAAACATCCACTTCCACATCCTCATCTGCAACCAATATCCCATCACGGGACGATGCCGGATGTCCCCAATTTAGGTCGATTTCGGATATGAAGCCGTTCATGTTAAGTGCTGAGTCAGAACCGTTCGAAATGAGAAATTGGATTGGGAAGTTCAAGGCCTTTTTCAAAGCCTCTAACGCTAAGGCATTGGATCTTGAAGGTCGGATCTCCCTTTTTATGAACTTCCTTGCCGCGGATCTTTCCGTAGTTTTGGAAAACTCGCTCGACAAGGCCGCGTCAGTTGAAGCGTGTTTCACGATTCTGGAGACACACTTCCTCCAGACTTTATTTTTAGAGAAGACAATGGGCCTTTTTTCTTTGGGTCTAAGGGCAATTTAGAGATTGTGGAATTCCCACTTGCTGTGACCATTTTGCAAACACCTTGCGAAAGCAACTTGGCCATGAATTGGATAGTTGAAATACTGCCAAGCCCATCAATAAGAATTTGTATTTCAGAATTAGAATGGCTAAAGAATGCTGACATATGAGGATTACTTAAAATGGCCGTTTCATTACACCGCCACGTAGAAAAACAAAGATGTTCAAAACCTGCATTTAATGACTAAATCTCAAAGCCATTTAAAACATATGGGGACACAAACCCAACCGCACTATTTGGAAATAAGTCCATGATTTCCCATGTTAGAGTTGCCTGGTTTGATTTCATTCTCCTCAATGTCGTTGGTGTGTGAAAAGTCACGCAGTAAAGATGATCTCTAAATTGATAAATGAATCCTTCTTTAGCTGGTTCCTCAAGGTCAAACGACGCCTTTCTCTTCCATTCAGGGTTGCTCAGAGCCATATCCAAACCATATGCAGTGTTCACATCCTGATCAGCCGCTACACCTCCAATGCACAAGACATAAGTTTGGTCAACCAAACCACATAGCATGTCATATGCTGGAGCAGGTAGGCCATTCAATTCATTCCATGTCATTTCGTTCGTATCAAGGATATTCACAGAACCAATGTATCCCGCACTATCACTGTATCCCCCAATCACCATTAAGGCCGTATCATTGATCACCACTGCGCAATGTCTCCTCCGACCAGGTGTTAAAGGAGATTTAACAGTCCATTGCTGAGTAGTTTTGTTAAAGATCTCCACAGTGCCGAGGTCAGCGCCCACCGAATAGGAGTGACCTCCTATCACTATGGGCATGTCTCCAACCACACTCATGCTTCCTGTGACATGCGTAGCAATCAGAGCCGGAAATGTCTTCCATTCGTCCGTATCTGTAAGGATTGGATTTTACAATATTCATTCGTTTCAAAATGTCAAAATGTGGCAAAATCCAAGAATTTCGTGCTTCCACACAACATAGTTAACCTGAATCTTCCCCACTGAAGAGATTTCACTAATAAAATGTGACGAACACACTTACACTAAAAATTTCAAAAGCAGGTGAGAAAAATTGAACCCAAAATTATGAGAGGACCCCTTAGAGCCTCACCTTTACTCCAACAATAACATTCCGCTGAAGAATCGGAACAACTCAAAATGTCCATTCCCCATTGAACTTGTAACGAGGATGCAGTTGCAGGAGAGATAGAAATGGGAGGAATCGCTTCAACCGATGCCGACACGATTTTTCCATTACTCGAGTCAACTAATGCGAATTCTGGAGACATTTACATTGGAGAAATTTAGATTAGAAAATATACTTTGTGAATCTTTAGTGTATCGATATATTTCTGGATCCTGGGGAGAATAAATCTCAAAACAAATAACAGGATTTTTTTGGGTAATTAAAGGTTTGGCTTCATAGACTTCATGACATTGAGATCCAAGGCAAGGTTCTCAATTGGATAGGAAGATTCATTCAGGATAGGAAGCAAATTGTTCAGGTTGAGGGATTCCTTAGTGACATTCATGATGTGAAATCAGGTGTTCCCCAGGATTCCATCCTCGGGCCTCTCCTTTTTATAATATTCATTGCCCCGCTTCAAAAGCTTAGTATTACTGCCGGTCTCTTTTCTTATGCTGACGATGCAAAGTTAGTTTCTGGTAAGAATGGCCAAGATTCCAGTAGCCTTGCAGAGGAGAATCTACTCTTGGGTTACTGAGAGTAATTTGGCCCAGAACGGAATAAAATTCCGCTCAATGACCTTTGGGTCAACTCCTTTAAATACTCAACTAGTAAATGATGGAGGTAGAGATATTGAGCAGGTCTCATCTATGAAAGATTGAGGTGTAGTCCTCCAAAATGATGGAAAGTTCGATGAGCATATCTAGTTGAGGATGGGTAAAGCTTTTCAAATGTGTGGTTAGCCATATCGCACGTTTAAGTCCAGAGATAGCATCACGATGCTAACTTTGTACAAGTCGATTGTTCAGCCGCATCTTGAATATGCTTCACCCATTTGGGTTCCAATTACTACAACTGGTTTGCAAAATGTCGAACAAGTCCAAAGATGTTTCACTAAGAACATCACAGGAATGAGAGAGCTCTCGTATTGGGAGAGACTAAAAAAGTTGGGACTGTACAGTGTTCAGAGAAGGTACGAAAGGTATCTGGTACTGTTCGTCTTCAAAAGCATTCATGAGCTTTGTCCCAGCCCAGGATTTAGGGTCAATTCCAGTGACTGCAGAGGCCTAATGTGCATTTTGAGAGCACCTTCAAACCCTCGAGAATCCAGGTTAGTTCGAACAATGAAGTCCATTGCTTTTCTTTCTCGGGCTCCTTCATTGTTTAATTTGTTTCCCACTAATATTCGTAGAGAATACGATTGCATCTTTCTAGTCAGACTTGAATATAGGTTTGATTAGGAATGCTATCAAAAAATTTTTTAGAGAGCATTCGTAATCAAACCTATATTCAAAGACTAGCTCGGTCTGGCAACTCAAATTTGTTTGTGGACCAAATATTATATGAAAATTGAAAGGTAATAAATAGACGAATCAAAACCTTTCATTTTAGTTGTACTGAGGATTACATTCGCTGTAGCGGTTAGAAAAGCCCCTGAAAAACCAAACCAAAAAAATATTTTTTTTGCAGATCGCAATTTTAATCAAAACATGAAACAGATACAAATCTCAGCAGGCATATTATAGACCTGAACTCTCGATCAAGAATATCTCACCCGGTTGTTGGTTCACTAATTCACTTTTCAAAAAGACTTTTTCCTCCATTGGGACAGGGTTAGCAATGCAATTGATGGGGGCCAATTGAGATTTTTTGAGCAATTCGCAGCTGGATGTGGATGAGTTGCATTTGACGCCGATGCATTCCATACCATTTCCAGGATCCAGGCACAAAGGCAAAATACCATGAAGATCTAATCTGAAAAGAATTGTCTTTTACAAAGGTGAAGCAATCAGGCCCTATTGCTGTTGAATCTGGTGTGTTTTCGATATTGAATTAAATTGAATGAGTTTATGTAGTCGCATTGCTCAGGTGTTTAGCAAAAGCCTGTCTTTGCCAATACCAAGGCCAGAGAGAAAAAAAAACTTAGGTTGCCCAAGTCATATTAGATTGGAGAGCATTCTTGTTTTACAATATTATTGGTTACTTTATCAAACTTCACTGCAACTCCTTCAAACAATGAAGCCCTTCCCTTGGTCTCCAGTTTCTTCAAGTTTCTCAGATTGTCACATCTAGTGACACAATCTAGTCACAATTGGTCACAATTTGAAACCCTTGGTCTCATTTTCGGACGCACATATTGAGACAGCTGAAATTAGTAACGATTGGTCACATTTTCAAGAATGATCTAGAGTTATGAAATGTCATTAAGGATCCCATTATCAAAATCTGGTGATGGTTCTCACTTTTAATGTGGTTTTGTTCAGGCAACTATTTGAAACATTTCACATTTAGGGAGAATATAATTATGGAAAAAATGAATTTAATGAAAAAACTAAGAGTTAAGAGTAAATAAAGTTGTATGTATGACATTCGAAACTCATCATATCAAGAGATTACGTCTCCATAGGCTGTCATCAAGTATGCCACAAGACATCGATGATAAAGCTTACCTACTCGCCAAATCTTCGATAATTGGCCACTTTAAGTCACACAAGACGGCAAAAGATTCAAAATACGATGAACTTGATTTAGAGATTACGGGACTAGCCAAGGATAAAAGAATGAAAATGTCAAGAAGAACGAAAACTAGCTTTTGGAGCATTGTAAAAGCTAATTTAGACTGGCACTAAACAAAGGTGCTTACATGAATGAAAGTTAACCCCTCTCTGTCAGTTGTCGGTCATTTTGGATGTTGCCGAGGAAAGGAATATTGGTCATCAATAATATAGAGTGCCTACAGCCTGGTTTACTTGAATTGACACTAATGCTTGAGGAATGGCAAGTTATGAAGAACAAAAGTAGCTAAATAAAATCAATACTTTCGGGTCTTTTTTGCGTTTCATATTATGGTCCTTCCTTCCAACAAATTTGAATCCTATGACCATGCGTGGTGCCACAAGCGTTTTTTGAAATAGGGTCTTTTTCCTGCGAATAATGTTAACAGACAGTTGACCTTTATTTGTGCGATGAGCTCGTCTACAAATGGGATACATTAGTGGGCCCTTGGGATTGACATCTGTAAACCAGGTTTAATTAATAGGCCAAAAAAAGTCGACATGTTCCTTCAATTTTATTCTAGTCTTATTCTAGTGCTGGGTTCTCTGGTCGGAGGAACAGACTTTGCTGTGACAACAGAGCCTGCCATCACATCGAGAAGAACATTCTGGTAGACATTGTCAAGTCCATGTTGGGTTGGTGCTTTGCCCTTGGATGTGGTTTGGATCTAAAAGGACAAGGGCCGAGGAGGTGAGTCAAATTAAGCATCGCTCACGTGGTAGGAAGCTACTAGTGCAGGCAGGAGGCCGGCAAAAGTCGGAGTCGTATGAATCCTGAGATCTTTTGACTTTTGGTAGAGGAGTTGAGTCTTTTATTACAGTCAAGTCAAGCAAAACGACTTGCCTTGCAAAATTTAATGAAAAAAGCAATAATTATTTTTCGACATGTCTGGACTTGAGTCCGACCAAATCCTCCAAAATCGAGTAAAGGACTCAAGTGCACTCGGAATCGAATCCGGACTCGCCCTCGCTAGAAGTGACATTATCCAATATGCCGCATTTCCCCCTCTTAAGCTGGTGTGGAGGGCTTCTATTTTCACAGGAAAGCTATTGGGACACTTGGGGGATGTAATGTCTTTGATATTATGCCTATCAACCAGGTGCCCCAATGGTATTCCCACCTAAACATTTGACCCCTCCTCAAAGAGCCCAACCTAACTGAGAAGATTTGTAGTCATGAATTGCTAAGAAGTATAAATTTATGTATTATGTATCAATAAATTCCTACTCTCACACCCTTTTGTACTTGATATGTGGTAGTGAAAGGTTAAGAGGAGCTCCGATTATCAATTCTATTGGACAAGGCTGTACAGAGATCATCGATGGCTTTATAGCCACTCGATTTCGTAAACATGAACACCCATGACGTCCCTCTGTGTACTGCAAGACATAATAATTGGACCGAAGTAGAGGGCTAGTCAGAGAAGCGACACTCACGAGATATCTGAGATTTTTTTTTGGCTCCCTCGCGGCTGCCTGGTGTATGCGATTGGGATCGAATTTGAACACGTTTAGTTATGTGATTCTCAAAATCAAGTTCTGAATTCAGGGAGCCAGTCAGTTTATGGCTCGTTTGTCTGCTTTGGTTGAAACTGCGTAACGCAAGAGAAGTCGATCAGCCCGACACCCTGCTGCCCGACTACCAAAATGTGTTCAAAGCAAAGTCTCAGATGGCTTGGTTGGGGTGACTTTTCTCTGGCATGCCCTCTAGACCTAGATGCGTACAAGAGGCTACCATAACTGTCGAAATGGCTTCAAACCTCATGAAGGCCATGGCAGAAAATGGGTTAACCAAGATGGTATTGTCCTTGATGATATCTGAAATAAATGTTTATGGTCGCTTTGATGTTTTGACACTTCTGAAGCCTATTTCTAGGACTGGTTTTGGTCACAATTGCACCTGAAAATAGACTATTTCGATTTTTCCGACCCTCATAATTACAACTACTTATTTGTTTTCTGATCCCGAAGTATTTTTTGGTCTAAGTACTTGTTACGTTGATTGCCTATCAAAAGAGCGCTTTCTCTTTTGATTTTCGCCAAATAGGAACGACGCCATGAATGGGATACTATAATTAGTTTAATGAAGTGCTCTATCTCCGAAGATCATGGGGGTTTGTAATGCTTTATCAACTTAACAAGAATAAGAACCGAGATTTAAAGAAACAAAGAACTAACAAGGCTGGCCTTTCTTGGGAGTAAGTAAGGGATAGACTGTTTAACATGCAGGAGGGGCATAGCATTATGAAGAGAGAACTGAGTGCACCTACTACGTTTGTTCCATGTCCGACGCAAATTGATGAGATGTCAAGAGTCCGCCTTTCGACCACAGTGACCGCCCCTTTCATGACGAAAGCACCTTAAGCACCATGGCCTCGTGACAAAAAAAGCACCTGTTCTAGATCGAATCCGGGTAGCATTGGCAAAGACAAATATTTATGACGTAATTGAATTAAATTACAGAAAATGACATATGTTCTGAATATTGATATATTCAGGAATGAAGAAAAACTTCACAGAGTTATCAAGGATAAACTGTTTTGTTTGAAAATGTTGATTCTACTCTGCACAAAAGCTTAATCAAAAAGCGATCAATAGGAAAATCGTCCAATGTATTAGAGGCATGACTAAAGTCAAACATATTAATAAGCCATGGTTGACCAGACCACCAGGACTGGGGAAGAGCATGTGGGAAATCTAATTGGGCCTATCTGTGAGCTCTGATTGAGGGCTTGAACTCAGGATGGTGGAGAACGGGAATCAATAACGTCCCCCAACCACATCAGAGCTAAATGAATCAACAGTGCCCTATACTATATATAATTAATACCTTTTTGAGACTCTCGGTCATGTCAGTTCGTAGAATGTGTTATTATATTGCGTACAGATATACTCTCGCAGGCCTTTATTCATTATAGTTATCAGTATGTTTTGTACCAATTCAGACAAACCCTACATTCAAAATGACGAAAGATGTCTCCATTAAATTCAAATCTCAATTGTACCTGTGTTTTAACAAGCTGTATGGTGTTCAAAAGCTATTTTCAAGCAATTGAAATCATATGAACAATCTCTCACTGCACCCACTTTGTACTTTGTGGCCAACACTAGTATAGCCGAGACGTCATGCCCGAGAACAGTAAACTCTGACACGCCAAAAAGCATTTTGTTGGCGAAAAGACCACCCCAGCACCTTGGAGAGCTTGAAAAAATGTTCGGGTGCAGAAGAACTGGCTATTCAAGAGTATCGTCCAAGTACACAAATAAGAAAGACAATTTATGAATACGCCATCCATTACAAATTGGAAAGTCAGTCGGCATTTGTAAAAAGTAATAAAGGCCAAATGTGATCATTGGTTGCTACATTGAACGGCTGGAAATACCGCATGGTCACCAAGATAAGTCTGCTTTTATAACCACATGAACAGGCAACGCCCATGGAGACTTGGAGACACAAATAATGCCTAATTTCCCCACTATTCAAACTTGATTTTGGTAGCTGCAAGCTTTTTCTTGAGATAATTGGCCCATCTTGGCAAAAATGGATGGTCCGGAGGTGGAGGTTAGTCCTGTACCTCATGTGATGTCGCTTAAAGCTCGTGAAAACGCAAAATAGTTAAGTTGGAGAACACAAACAGGCGCTGGATCAATTCAATTCTATCAAACAGAAGACAGTCAGTCAGGGTTGCGGCAGCGTCGTCCAATATGACGCCTGTCCCGTTTGGAACACTGCAAGGAAGTGCTCTCTCTCCAAAATTATTTCTCCTCTACATATCGGACATATAACTCTGGAGGAACTCCTCATTGAGTTGCTACTATGATGATGCCTGTGAAAGCTCGTGAAAACGCAAAATAGTTAAGTTGGAGAACACAAACAGGCGCTGGATCAATTCAATTCTATCAAACAGAAGACAGTCAGTCAGGGTTGCGGCAGCGTCGTCCAATATGACGCCTGTCCCGTTTGGAACACTGCAAGGAAGTGCTCTCTCTCCAAAATTATTTCTCCTCTACATATCGGACATATAACTCTGGAGGAACTCCTCATTGAGTTGCTACTATGATGATGCCTGTGCCATTGTCAGGGCTGAATCTCAGGACCAACTTCTCATTGACCTGGAAAGAACTGGAGTCGAGCTCATGAGGTTCTTTGCTAGCAATATGATGGTTGCAAATGCAAAAAAGAGAGTTCACCATTGTTGATGCCACACGTGAAGAAATTAGTCAGGCTAAGATAAGCGTGGGCGGGGAATCTGTGAAAGCCTCAAACACATTGATCTGGTTGAGGCTCCAGGTCAAGAGCAACTTTACATGGACAGAGCAAATTAACGAACTTGTGATGGATCTTAACCGACGACTTGGACTCATCAGGAGCCTGAGAACGTGGTTGGCCAAGGATGATTTGCTGACTGTGACTAAACGCATTATTTTTTCGAAAATTCGATACGGGTTGTCTTGCTTTGGTGGCGTGCCACTGGACGATGCAGACCTGGTTGATCCACAGATGGCAAGGATCCAAGCGCTCCTCAACCAGTTGAAGGTGGGTAAGGCTTTTCAAATGTGTGGTTGGATATATCGAACATTTGAGTCCAGAGACAGCATCACGATGCTAACTCTGTACAAGTCAATTGTTCAACCACATCTTGAATATGCCTCACCCATTTGGGCTCCATTAAGTTCAGCAGGTTTCCAAAAGGTCGAAAAAGTTCAAAGATGTTTCACCAGAGACAGCATCACGATGCTAACTCTGTACAAGTCAATTGTTCAACCACATCTTGAATATGCCTCACCCATTTGGGCTCCATTGAGTTCAGCAGGTTTCCAAAAGGTCGAAAAAGTTCAAAGATGTTTCACTAGGAACATCACAGGATTGAGAGAGCTTTAATATTGGAAGAGGCTAAAAAAGTTGGGACTGTACAGTGTTCAGAGAAGGTACGAAAGGTATCTGATACTGTACGTCTTCAAAAGCATCCATGAGCTTTGTCCCAATCCACAATTTAGTGTCAATTCTAGTGACCGTAGAGGCTTAATGTGCGTTTTGAGAGCACCTTCAAGCCCTCGAGAATCCAGGCTAGTTAAAACAATGAAGTCCAACTCTCTTCTTTCTCGGGCTCCTTCATTGTTCAATTTGCTGCCCACAAATATTCGTAGGGCTTATGTAGGCGTTGATCCAGTAACAAGATTTAAGTCAGACTTGGACAAGTTTTTGACTAAAATTCCGGATCAACCTTATATTCAAGGATTAGCCAAATCCGCCAACTCTAATTCGTTGGTCAATCAAATAATAAATGAAAATTAGAGTTAATTAAAGTGAATAAGTGATTCATTCGTCTTGAAATGTTGATAATTCCATTCCCAGTACCGGTAAGCAAGTCCGCAAATAAAAAAGAGAAAGTGGAAAAGTTTTCCGGGTTTTACTTTTTTTTCTGGGTCTACTGATGTCTTGTTTCCTATAAACAGCTGTTTTTCAAACGCCAAACTCATTTCTAAGTCAAGGCCGAATCTCAATCGCAATGAGAATCGAACGAGGTATCTCTCCATCAAACTTTTCTGAGGACCACCTCAGGAAATTTCCCTTGAAAGCCCTTTTAATATTTACATCTTATATGGTTGTAACTACATGCGCTTCATTGAAGGTAGGCACGCTTCACCTAATGATGTTCAGACTTGGAACATCTCATCTTTATTCACACAACTTTCCTTTCGAAATGTTTTTCATTGGTTTCATTGGTTAGACCAACCAGGTCATCAAGACTAGATCAATAGGGAATTGCTTTCATTCGCTTTTTTCTATTTATACAGTATTTTCTGAAAAACAATCAATTGTAACTTAAATGAGAGTCCATACTGAGCTTTGAAATTATTCTGAGCTGTTTTTGCAATGACGGTTTTATAAATTGTCATTAAAAGTGGAATTGGCCAACAACTTCAATTTTTGTCAACATATCTTCAAACTTGCCTTTATTCAACTTTAGCTTTTTCGAAGACTTTGCATTCATTCTAAGGAAAGCGACTTTTTGATGTTTACGCCCCAAAAGTACGAGTGACCTCACAAATTTGAATGGTAACATCATCTTCCTTCCCCCTTTTAATGCCTCAACATCATGGCAAATTAAATCAACTCATTCAGCAATAGCAATGATCTGGACCAATGAAGAATTGGCTTTGTGGTTTTGCCAAAAAAATCCCCAATTCACAAATTTTCCAAGCTTACCTTTTGGTCCCCTTTGGAATCAATTTCTGACCAAACCTCAGATGCACTGAAAACTTGAAAGTACATGTCCACCTTGGGTCTTTTAAAAGTTTTGACATTTGATCTAATGGTGCAGAATTGCGTTCTTCAGGGGAATCTAAAAGATCTAATCAGCCAAAACCTTGCCGTGTTTGAGGCAAATATCCACCTGAAGTCAAAAAATATTTTCCCCTCCATCGATTGTTGAAAACCGCCAATCTGGTACACCTGAACTGGAATTTTTTTAAGCAGGAGCAGAATCACATACCTCTAAATGAAAATTGTTACGAAATATATGACGCCCTTTTCCGGCTGAAGCTACATTTCTTTCGAACGAATCTTAAAAGAGAACATGACCAAAACGGTTAATACAGCCTCATGTAGGACAAGCAAATCCTTGTAAACTCATCTAAGAGTTCACCATTTGAATACATCCATTGAGTAGCATAATTAACTATTTTTATTTTACGATCTAGATGAAAATCTGACTATAGCGTAATAATATGTGCAGAGCTAGTTTAAGTATGCATAACTTGTGATGTCTCACAGGGTCTCATTTAACAAAATTCCGACGGCCAGCTTGGTTCGTCACGACCACCACTTTTGCTATGAAACATTCAGGGCATCATGAAGCAACAACAAGCGAAACAGCGACAACAACACACAATTATTGCCAGAAGAATAATCAAGACGACGATGACAATCACGGCGATGATCCATCCGTACATTTTACATTCTTCGTATTCACAGTACTCTAGAAGGGAACAATTTGCATCCTCGATGCAAATACTCCTTTCGGTCAACTGATCCTTGATGTTGGTTCCCATTTCACTTTTAGAGATAGAACCTGAAAGAAGAAGCGATTGTTAAAAATCCATGCCATCGATAACAGCAAATATGGAACGAGGATGAAATTTTTAATTGTTACCTCCGTTAGAAAAGTTTACACAGATAATAAGAATCACAGGTGATAGGATGCAAGCGGCTCTCATGTTGAATAACATGGTTGGATTTGCTGAGGCTTTTGGAGTGCAAGTTGCAAAAGTTTATTTTTGTGAATAGCTCTATTTTCCTGAGTTGATGAAGTGGTTATTGCTGCTGGCAACGTGGAATGAAGAAGAGATTAGAGCAGAGAGATTCGCCTAGAATAAACATGCCTTGTTGTCAGACCTGCGATGTAACTGTCATTGCAATTGCATTTCTAGTCATTCTATTTCTAATTACCAACATTTGAAGACATTGTTATTGTAATGAATAATATTTTAGCCAATGAGATTGAAATAAGTACAATTTACGATTACATTTTGATCTTTCTTGATCATTGCATTTTTTGGGTGAGTCATTGATTACATACATGACGCAAAAGTCCTTGAAAAGTGTGTGTGACGACGATTTTTAACGCATAGAAAGGTTGTCGAAACGATCTGTGTCACGCTGTCCTTGCAAGCAGATTCAGTTGTCATAGTTATTATGAATTATTGGGAGGAGCAAAACTCAGCAAGACCTTCACCTTTTAGCATGAGGAAGTCATTCCAACTCCCGTTCCTTTTCTACGCTTTTTTTACAATTATGATCTTTGCTGATTTAGCATTCTTGTAACTAATGGGTGATGCATGATGGACTGGGAAAGAAATGCGTCATGAGTCAATAGAAGTGTCGAGTGAGTGAAATTAGTTATAGCCAGCTATCCAAACTCGCTTGGAGATGAAGAAAAAACCCGAAATGATTGCGAAATTATTGGGCATTCAAAATGGAATACCATTGTGAATCTAATTGTACTGTAGTTAATTACGCAATTACGTGGAAAGTCAACTTGTCCACAGGTGGTAATATTTCAAAACACCTATCGTTTTGTTTATTTTCGTTTTGACCCCTTTGTATTTTTCTCCTTACAAAGCAACAGTTCTCACTTCAATAAAAGACAGGATAATTGGAGAATTGTTTGTCTACATCTCATTTCGCTTCCGTGGGTAATATCTGATCAACCAAGGAATTGAAGTTTTCAGATTTGGCTGTCCTCTGAATACAAGCTTGATCAGGAATTCGGATTAAAGACTTTGCAAATCTTACTTAGCAGATGCTACTCGATTAACATCTACACACTCAAACGAATATTTGTCATGTTATGGTGTGAAAAATATAAAAGTGGGTTTATAATCATGGCACAAATGAGATTGGAAAAATAAAAAAAAACGCCAGAATGGCATGAGCCATAAAATCGAACATAACATCAAGAACGACGAATTTGTTCATAACATACGAAAAATAGTCCATGAGGAAAGAGCATATGGTGCCGGTACAGCTAGGTAGAGGTGATTGCCGAGATTCGTGGTTACTGCAAAGTAGGTTGTGGTCCACATTGAACAAGTCATTGTTCAGTTCTTTTCGTTGACGAAATTTGAGTGGGAGCTGGACACAGATTTTAGACATTTGATCTAATTGTGCAGAATTGCGTTCTTCAGGGGAATCTAAAAGATCTAATCAGCCAAAACCTTGCCGCGTTGGGTCATTGCCCTGTCAGTACAATGGTAAGGGTCAATCTTTGAGTGGGAATTATTAGCCAAGCTAGCAAGTCAGTTACATAGAAATCCGCACACCAAAGGAATGCAGGAAAATGATATTATGGGCGCACCAAAAATAGAAAGGAGCACACCAAATGTAGAAAGTGGCACATGAAAGTGAGCGCACAAAAAGTGCTGATAGCAAGTAAAAAATTGGCACACCAGAAAAAAGGTACTGTATTTGAACCAAGCAAGTGGAAAGGGGTTTGAAGTACTCAAAACTTAAAGGGCCACATCAAACAGGTAAAAGGCACACCAAACAATAAAAAGGTGCATTGAAAAAGAGAGAGGCACAATGAAAAATAAAGCTAAAACTGTGCTTGAGCCATAGGGGCTAGCCTCCCCCAACCAGCAAAGTCAGCCTTCACTTCGATTGTATCAAGTTCCTCAAAACCCTTTTCATCATTCATCTATAAAACAGAAGTTAATAAAAAAAAGTTCCTCCAAGTTTTTTTTTTGAATTGGCACATTTCTATTGTACTTTTCAGTTTCTTGCCAGTCGGCCTTGAAAACTGTCCGAACCCTACAGGGTTTGGGCAGGTCAAACACATCATTCAACTCTCAGCTGGGTTTACCCAAAGGGCTGGATTGGACCTAGCGACACTGGTCTAACCAGGGAGAGACTTACACCTTAGAAGAAGTAACATAGAAGTGTAAAAATTGAGCTTGTTGTGCTTTTTACTGGCGCTGAATCGGTGACCAATGGACAGTGCAACTCTAGCCGATTGAAAAATCAAGTACCATGCCCTTATAGCCTTTCAGCTATCACCCGTCAGCTCTGAAAACGAGTCCGCCTGGCTAACTCCTGTTGCACTCTCCAGGCCTTGAGTCTCTATTGGACTCTATGGGGACGTTTAGGCACGCTCTAGCAGGTTCGTTTGTTTGCTGGTACCAGTGTCGGTGATGCAGGCTTGGGGCTTCAAACACGTTTTTGAGAAGCTGACCCTTCTTTCACATTGCTACATGAGGAAAGGTCAGCTTCGTTAAAACCAGTGAGAAACGCCAATTTTGCATCATTGGCATTGGTAGGCAAGTTTGTTTGCTGGTACGAGCGCTTGACTAAATGTCCGTATACTTATACGACAAGTTTATGCCCGATTTGACCAAAGCCCAAAGCTGCCCCCAACGTCCTTCTTCAAGGCGGTTAAGTCTAGCAAGAATCTCAGACTAGATTTTTCGAAACATTGCCAATAAACTTTCAAAACATGCCAGATCCAAAAAACATACCACACTCAATTTTCCCATGCCAGAGGGGTTCTAAATATGCAAGATGAGCACTTTTTGGCAGGCAAATATGCCATCTGGCAGCACTGCTGCTGATATCTTGAATTGGAGCATTGGAAAGTGTCGTGTCTTGACATACGTAACGTTCTATCGAGATATGTCTTCATGAGCGTAGTTAGAGTTTATTGATATTGGGGTATTTGCATAGAGGAAGAAAAGTCAGATTGCGATGAGAGCTAGACAAACGGACTCGTTTTCAGACCACATGGGTGACAGCTAAATTGCTGATAGGGTATGGTAACTGATTTTTCAATCGGCTTGAGTAGCAACTGTTTATAGTTACCCATTCAGCTCCAATAAAAAACACGACAAACTCGATTTTTATTCTTCTATGTTCCTTTTTCTATGGTATTTGGACGGTCGTTAGTACTTTGGTGCTCAACTTAAGACTTTGAAGCTTTGGATTGCTACTGAGATTGGAATCCCAGCCCTTCAAGACGAGAAATTTATTCATTTTACTTAACTTTTGATCATATATATTATTTGATCGACCAACAACGAATTAGAGCTGGCTGATCTGGCTCACCCTTGAATAAAAGGTTGATGGGGTATTTTAGTCACAAACTTGTCCAAGTCTGACTTAAATCCTGCTACTGGATCAACGTCTACATACGCTCTACGAATATTTTAAGGCAGCAAATTGAACAATGAAGGAGCCCGAGAAAGAAGAGACATGTACTTCATTGTTTTCAGTAGGCTGGATTCTTGAGGGCTTGAAGGTGATCTCAAAACGCACGTTAAACTTTTACGGGCACTACAATTGGTCCTAAATCCTGTGTTGGGACAAAATCATGAATGCTTTTGAAAACGTGCAATATCAGACACTTTTCGTGCCTTCTCTGAATATTGCAATATCGCAAATTCTTCCAGCTTTTCGAACGACTGAGATGTCGATTTCGAAATGGGAATATACCCATCAGGACTAACCTCCCAGTCTACAATGATAGCCGGAAAATTTAAGTCCCCTACAAAGAAAACTTTCGCGCAAACTGTCTGATCCAACTCATTTCCAGTGAGCTGGAGAGCTGATATAAAAGAGCTTATTGAACAAGAAAGGGGTCTATACATAGTTACAACAGACAGATCAAGACCTTGAAGATGACAAACTAAGACCTCTACTTCTCCATTCGGCATTTTTACACGACAAATTTTTGCAAATCATTCCTAACATACATAGGGATACACCCACATGTGGGAATATGGGATTATCAGGGCGTATCCTCTCACAACGAACTAAGTTGAAACCAACTATGGTTAGTTCTTCATCTAAGACCCCAGGCCGAAGCCATGTTTTTGTTATAGAGATGAATGAAATCTCTCTCTCAACGGCTAGTTCTTCTGAGATCTTAACTTTTGTGCTGTCCTTGTTAGAAATCATTCAATGCACGTTCAAATATAGCCGCCCCTTTACGTGCCTCTCTTTTGACGGACCAAGTTCACAAGATCTTGGACCATCCTCTCCAACCGTAAAAAATCCCGCTTATCAACAAAGCTACGTTCTACTAAAGGCAAAGCATGAGCTAATGACGATGGTTGGGTTTGGGAAATGGGTTGGGTAGCTACATTTGAATAGGAATGTACTTCGGAAATTGGGGTGGGACAAAGAATATTGGGGAGGTAAGTGTTTATAGGAATAGGGGTGGATTGAGTATTTGAAGGAAGAGGAGGGAAGTGGGAGAGAGAGTGGGAGGTAGGAGGAGGGGGAGGGAGGAAGCTAAACGAATTAAGGTGGGGGTTTGGGACAAAGCTACGTTCTACTAAAGGAAAAGCATGATCTAATGGCTATTGAGCCATAGCCATTGAGCTATGAGCTATTGTTTGTGGGATCAATAGACAAAGGGAAAGAAAAAGGGAACCATAAAGGCTATGTGTAAAGCTGTCTTGAGACACAAGACAACTTTAGACTCTTCTTGTTTTTAGCTCACCTTTGGTTAATAAACCTTTTCGTGTCGAGGTAAATACCCAACCATATAGAGTTCTAACTCGCAAATCATATTAATGTGAAATGAGCAAGCTTGATCCCCTCTCCAAGTAGATCTTCATACCTTTACAAGTCGATCAATGAGAGCAACATGAAACCAAAGATTCAAATTCCAGATCATGTCATAGGGCTCATTGAACTGCCCTCCTTGGTGTTACAAAGACATTAACGGGTCAAATATTGAACTTTTTTTCTTGCGTCAACGACTTTGTTGTTGTTAATTTCCAAGATGATGCAAAATTCAATAATTCAATATTCTAGATCCTGGAATGGGGCAGAAAATTGCAATGTATGAAATTTGTAAATAATCGCGATCCAATGAGAGAAATCTCACCATATGAATGTTTAAAAAAATCCTACTCCTAATTCAATCATACGTCTCTCGTTTTTAATAAAAGCCCTGGACTCTTCAACAAAATTCCCGCCTCGTTGAGGATCATTTACGATGGAAATAATCTCTCACCCAATTTCAAAATTAGGTGGATGATTTCGTCCAGACAATTCCGGACCAACCTGAGATCACCGACCTCAACGATAAGTAAATTTATTAAAGGCAGGAAAAATAAATATTTTTTGCTGTCGAGCAACATCCTAAAGATTTGTATGCAAATAATTGTCTGCACACAAGTTAACAAGAAAAATTGCTACTGTAAAGAAAACTAGTTCTGACAAACATCTGGAATTCATCCTCAATGGCAAAACAAGTTATTTCTCCGACCTCTACTGATCAGATTCACTTCCGAGCGATTGTATGGTTACGTTTTATGCCCCGAACCCATGTAACATATTTGTTTTAGTTCTGTGAATAAATTGTCAGCATTATTGGTTAAAATGATATTCAAATGAAAACAATTTTTAGAAATATGAAAACAACTATCATTAACAAATTCACTTGAGTTCCGAAAAAATGCACGCAACAAGTAGTTTTGAGTAATTTAGGCATTTTCGGAAGACCTTATTAAAAGTGCGTCTTTGATCTCATTGACTTTTTTTAAGTTTACGTCGATTATCTTACTTGGTGAAATTTAATTCCTCTAATTAGTCATCAATGAAAAATCCATATGTTTTTTAATGCTTTACGGCAATGTTCGTAACGTGTTAAAAAATCTGATTTTGCAAGAAACAATTTCTTACGTTTGTGAGGTGGTTGAAACTTTACATAAAAACTGTTTCTAGCTCCTTTGTTTTGATTTTAGCTCCAAGATAGTGCTCATAAAGCTTTTTGGTCAGAACCATTTGGTCACTATGCTCATGGTCATTGGTAGATAAAGAAGAGTTCGACACTCAGTCATGAAAAAGTTTATCGTGTAAGGTGAGATGAGTTTTTAGAAAAAAACAAACAGGTACAAATCATATTTTATTCATTCCATGACAGATTACTCGCTTGATCCATCATGTTTTCGGCACTTGTTGTAACAACAACAACAAGATAGGCAACGGCAACAGCATCCAATTATAGCCAATAAGATTACCAAGACGACGATGACAATCACAGCAATAGCCCATCCGTACATTTTACATTGGAACTGAAGGTATGAATGATCACAGTATTCCAGAACGGAACAATTCGCATCCTGAACACAAAGTTTCCTTTTGAAAAAGTGATCCTGAATGTCCTCTCCCACATCACGTTTGGAGAGGGAACCTGAAAAAATGAACAAACTTGTTGAACTTAAACCCTTTCGTTATGATAAAGATAAAGCTATCAGTGGCAACAATACAGCATGAGAATAATGTTTTTGATTTTTACCTCCGTAAGAGAAGGTGACACAAAGAGTGAGAATCACAACTGAGAGGGTACAAGCATTCCTCATGTTGAAAAGCATGTCTTGAATGCAGTAGATGTTGATGTTTGAAATGTGGTATTGTAACTAAATCTTAAATTGTGACCGTGTGGGGTGGTAATTGTGGCGGTTTGAACTGAAGACTCTCTAAGATTAAGTGCAATAAAATAGAGATAAGGGCCGAGAGACCAGTCTTAGAATAAACCCCCGAGCGGCGTATATTTATACTTTGGTAAATTTGTTGCCATTAGCCAAGCTGACTAATATAGTTTGGCAGGACAGTTTGCGTTTCGTTTTTTTATCTTTTTGGTCTAAAGCTCAGCTCTCGAATAAAATCAATGGTGTCATGTAAAGCCAGGAAAGGCATGGCACTAAAATGATCTGATCATTGAATGAATGAATGGTGTTATGAATCAAGAAGGGCTATGCCGCAACACAATGGGCGCGACATTTTCTTGTCATTTCGAAGTCAAAAAGCATCAACTTCGGCCCTGTGAAATGTAGTTGATACGTCATAAAACGAATAATAAACAAGTAATTCTAGAGGTACCGACGCTGAGGATTAGTAAAGTATATGGCTTTGAAACTGCCCGTCATTTTCCAGTAATTCTTTTATCGAGCTGTGTTTACACCATCACTATGACGAAAGTGATAGAAACTACTGATGGGGGCCAAATTAATGATCACAGGAGGTTGCAAGTAGGGCTACCCATTTTCATTTTCAATGGCGTATGACATTACTGGTAGAATGTTGGAAACCCGTTAGATAGCCTCTAAAGTAACCCTGATTTTTCTTCCGTCAAACCACGGTTGCTTTTTGCTCATACTAACATTTTATATTACAATGGAATCGGCTGGTGCTTTTACTTTCCCAAGTTTTCTGCCAACCTTGAATTTGAAATTTGATTTGATCACATCACTGAACCCGATTATTGTGGAGGGGCTTATTTCTTTTCTCATAATTGGAACATTGTGAGATAACCTCGAGAAAAAGGAAAATGGTGACAATCAGATCCACGAGGAATCAAAAGCTTTATTCTTTATTTTTTACATATTTTCATATTGCGAATGGGAATTATCTTACTTAACTTTATTTTCATATATTACTTGATCGACCAATGAGTTAAAGTTGGTTGATTTGACTCACCCTTGAATATAAGGTTGATCGGGAATTTTAGTCAAAAACTTGTCCAAGCCTGACTTAAATCATTTGTGGTAGGAAACAATTAGTTAAGGTTGAGGGATCCCTTAGTGACATACATGATGTCAAGTCGGGTGTCCCTCAGGGCTCCATTTTGGGTCCTCTCCTTTTCATCATCTTCATTGCTCCGCTTCAGAAGCTTGGTAGTAGTAATGTCAGTATCTCTTCTTATGCTGATGATACAAAATTGGTAGTTGTAGGAATGGCCAGGATTCTGGTTGTCTGGCAAAGGTCCTAGACCAAATTTATTCCTGGGTTGCTGCGAGTAACATGGCCTTGAATGGAATGAAATTCCGTTCAATGACCTTTGGGTCGACGCCATTAGACACTCCACTATTAGATGATGAAGGTAAGGACATTGAGCAGGTCTCATCCATGAAGGATTTAGGTGTAGTCCTCCAAGATAATGGAAAGTTCGATGAGCATATCCAGTTGAAAGTTGGTAAGGCTTTTCAAACATGTGGTTGGATATATCGCACGTTTAAGTCCAGAGATAGTGTCACGATGCTAACTCTGTACAAGTCGATTGTTCAGCCGCATCTTGAATATGCCTCTCCCATTTGGGCTCCAATTAGTTCAGCAGGTTTGCAAAAGCTCGAGCAGGTCCAAAGATGTTTTACTAGGAACATTGAAGATATGAAGAGAGCTCTCGTATTGGGAGAGGTTAGAAAGGTTGGGATTGTACAGTACTCAGAGAAGGTACGAAAGTATCTGATATTGTACGTTTTCAAAAGCATTCATGAGCTTTTGTCCCAACCCAGGATTTAGGGTCAATTGTAGTGACCGTAGAGGCTTAAGTGTCGTTTTGAGAGCACCTTCAAGCCCTCGAGAATCCAGGCTAGTTAAAACAATGAAGTCCAACTCCCTTCTATCTCGGGCTCCTTCATTGTTCAATTTGCTGCCCTCAAATATTCGTAGGGTTTATGTAGGGGTTGATCCAGTAGCAAGATTTAAGTCAGACTTGGACAAGTTTTTGACTAAAATTCCGGATCAACCTTATATTCAAGGATTAGCCAGATCAGCCAACTCCAATTCGTTGGTCGATCAAATAATGTATATAAATAAAAGTCAAGTATAATAAATAATCTTCTCGTCTTCAACTGCTGGGATTCCAATCCCGGTAGCGGTAAGGAAGTCCGCACCAAAAAAAAAAAAAAAATCCTCCTACTGGATCAACGCCTACAAACGCCCTACGAACACTAGAGGGAAGTAAATTAATCAATGAAAGAGCCCGAGAAAGAAGAGAAGTGTGCTTCATTGTTCGAACTAGCCTGGATTCTCGAGGGCTTGAAGGTGCTCTCAAAACGCATGTTTAGCCTCTAAGGTCACTATAAGTTCGTGATGTCATCTATAGCATCCGGATCAGTGACAACAAGATCCTCACGGTGTTCAAAAAGGCCTATCAAGTATCGACAGAAATAGCCTAACACATCTTGGCATTTTTCTACCTCAGAAAATCAATACGAACAACTTTGATTTTATTGCTTTATGAAGTTTTTTAGCCCATATGAAAAAGTTCCTTGCCAAAAAATTGAAAAATACTATTTTTTTCTAAAATTTACTTGATGAAAATTGGGATCACACTTGGTTAGCACTTACTTGGAAATTATTATCTGACCTATAAAAACCGCTCTTAAGTTA
Organism: Tigriopus californicus; assembly: GCF_007210705.1. NCBI lineage: Eukaryota > Metazoa > Arthropoda > Copepoda > Harpacticoida > Harpacticidae > Tigriopus > Tigriopus californicus. The sequence goes on from NC_081443.1 coordinate 11,610,570, forward strand.
GATGGGTTTATTGTACCAATTTTCTTTGTTTTTAGCTCCAAAATTCTCTGGTTATATCCTGATTAAAATTCCAAAAAGTTAATACGTAACTTCACTATCACAAAACTAAGATTAGTTTTCTCTTGCGTGAATAATTTCAAAAAACAAAAAAGTACAGCTTACCAAACCCTGAATAGAAAAGACAAATCAAAAACAAAATCAAATATTCAAAAAAAAAAAAAAAAAACACAACAAAAAATCAATCATACTGC
>NC_081443.1:11610871-11617459 GCF_007210705.1 Tigriopus californicus
ATGAATCAAGAAGGGCTATGCCGCAACACAATGGGCGCGACATTTTCTTGTCATTTCGAAGTCAAAAAGCATCAACTTCGGCCCTGTGAAATGTAGTTGATACGTCATAAAACGAATAATAAACAAGTAATTCTAGAGGTACCGACGCTGAGGATTAGTAAAGTATATGGCTTTGAAACTGCCCGTCATTTTCCAGTAATTCTTTTATCGAGCTGTGTTTACACCATCACTATGACGAAAGTGATAGAAACTACTGATGGGGGCCAAATTAATGATCACAGGAGGTTGCAAGTAGGGCTACCCATTTTCATTTTCAATGGCGTATGACATTACTGGTAGAATGTTGGAAACCCGTTAGATAGCCTCTAAAGTAACCCTGATTTTTCTTCCGTCAAACCACGGTTGCTTTTTGCTCATACTAACATTTTATATTACAATGGAATCGGCTGGTGCTTTTACTTTCCCAAGTTTTCTGCCAACCTTGAATTTGAAATTTGATTTGATCACATCACTGAACCCGATTATTGTGGAGGGGCTTATTTCTTTTCACATTTATTCATTTGACTTAACTTTTATTAATTTTAGTCAAAAACTTGTCCAAGCCTGACTTAAATCCTCCTACTGGATCAACGCCTACAAACGCCCTACGAACACTAGAGGGAAGTAAATTAATCAATGAAAGAGCCCGAGAAAGAAGAGAAGTGTGCTTCATTGTTCGAACTAGCCTGGATTCTCGAGGGCTTGAAGGTGCTCTCAAAACGCATGTTTAGCCTCTAAGGTCACTATAAGTTCGTGATGTCATCTATAGCATCCGGATCAGTGACAACAAGATCCTCACGGTGTTCAAAAAGGCCTATCAAGTATCGACAGAAATAGCCTAACACATCTTGGCATTTTTCTACCTCAGAAAATCAATACGAACAACTTTGATTTTATTGCTTTATGAAGTTTTTTAGCCCATATGAAAAAGTTCCTTGCCAAAAAAATTGAAAAATACTATTTTTTTCTAAAATTTACTTGATGAAAATTGGGATCACACTTGGTTAGCACTTACTTGGAAATTATTATCTGACCTATAAAACCGCTCTTAAGTTAGATGGGATTTATTGTACCAATTTTCTTTGTTTTTAGCTCCAAAATTCTCTGGTTATATCCTGATTAAAATTCCCAAAAAGTTAATACGTAACTTCACTATCACAAAACTAAGATTAGTTTTCTCTTGCGTGAATAATTTCAAAATAATGTACAGCCTTACTCAAAACCCTCCGAAATACAAATTTTCCAAAAAATCATTTTAAAATCATCAAAAGCGCCCAGTTCAGCAACCGTTACCAATTTCACAAAAATAAATGAAGCCGAAAAGAAACAGTTTTTAATCAGGTTCAACAAAGGTATATAAAGAAACTTTCAACAAAGTCTTCGCAAAAAGCCCAAATTTATAAAGTTGCTTGTTGTATGCCTTGTTTGCAGAATTCAAGTGAATCTGTAACTGGTTGAACTTTTGATGATTATGTAACATACCTTCAAAAATTGCTCTTTAAGTGTTTCTAAGCGACGTGATATAGCATTATAGGCTATATTGAGATTATGCAAGAAAAGGAAAATAATCTCTTACTTTTGCCATAATGAACATACGCGTACGTACTTTTTTTGAAAATTGAAGTTAAGTTATAACCGGGGTACTTTGGAGCAAGGAGTTACTTAGACATGGAGGTGGACAAAGCCCAGAGGGCAGACAACGAAACGTCAATGTGCACTAGCTCTTCAGAAGATCAAAAATACGTGTGAGTTTAGTTAAAACCTTGGTATTCAGATCAGTAATGTTTATCACTGTTATTTTCATCACCTTGTCTGGTGATATGTTGCTATGAAACTGGATGTATAATGTATAAAATACCCAGAAATGTAAAAAAGCCAATGTACTACACCATTCTAATGTTTAATTCCTCCCTTTTTACCACCATTGTATTTATGGTGATTATTTGAACCGAAATTTGGTTGCTTTTGGCAGGTGAACAAGCTTTCAGCCATTAGAAATATAATCTAAGAAGTGTCATGATAATATAGTTTATTCGGGCTTAACAAATAACAGTCCTTTTGAATAATGAGATAAAAGTGTCCGGTGAGAAGTTTTTTGCTGCAAAGCTCTTGCATCTTATTAATTCTGAAGGATGACAGAAACATATATGATACATTTAAAAAGAGGTAACTCAATGGGCTTTTTCAAATGCATTTCATAATCAACAGACCAAACACGAATTTCACACCCATCATTCATATGAATTTAATATGTATCAAGGTTAAACTGATCATTTTTTGGTTTTCTTCATGTCTTCCACTTTTCTGAAGAACATTATGATTGACGTGGTTATATGCAGGTCACCACGCAGGCCAATATCTTTATAGTTTAGGCTCATAATATGGAATGGGGTCCCAAGGCCTAATTACAAACACTTCACTTTAGCTAATAGAAAATAGGAGTAGGGGTCCACTAGTTGGGGTCTCAAGTTGGAAACAGGTTGCTGATGGCCGTCTGGGGATAAAGTTGCAATTCCCACTGGCTTTTTACAACAGCTGTAGAAACTCTTAATGCTCTCTCCGGGTGTCATGATTGCCGTTGACAGTGTGGGGAAAAATGGCCAATGAAATGATTCATCTTGGTCAGTAATCTGAGAGCAAACAAACTTGGCTTGTCACATACAAGAGCAAGAGACAACACTTTTGAAGGAAATACAAAATTGACATTCTAATACACAGATTCATGGTTGCAAGCTGAGAGACACTCACTCATAAGTCACAAGTACTCGCTATGTGCCCAATCATATGTCAATAACTCAACTTGTTCAGGCTGGTCAACCTCTTTCTTAGTTTTAATGAATCCACATTAAACTCCTTAGGTTGGTTGCATTCACAAGTCCTGATGACAGGGGTTTGGTCTTTGGATGGCCAAGTCCTGGGAAATAAGGATGGGCGGTCTCTGGGCTGCAAAAAGTAAGGCTGCTTGGGTCACAGTTGGGGAAACTTTGTCACTAATGAAGGATCATTCATGCTTTTCTCTTCAGTTTTGAGTCCATCTGGATCTTGAGATACGATGTTTTCAAATGTAGAACAGACAATCAGAGGATATTGGATTTAATATCTTCAATGGCTCTAATCCAGTGTGAGGGGACGGGTCAGGTCGGCCAACTTCTTGAAATGGTTTGACAAAATGGTAGTGAGGTCAACCCAAGGGCGGTTCATTGAGTAGTAGTCACACACAATGATTTAAAAGCGGATTTCACTTCAGATTTCATAGGACCAGAGCACGGTCGCTTCAAATTTAGCACTTTCAATGTCTCGCAGCTGTTGATTTTTAGGGTGACTATGNAGAGCACGGTCGCTTCAAATTTAGCACTTTCAATGTCTCGCAGCTGTTGATTTTTAGGGTGACTATGTGTCGACAGTAAAGCCGTCCTTGTTTGGAGCTAAAAACGATGAAACTTGGGCTATTAAATCCCATATAACTAAGTAGCGATTTTATAGATCAGATCATAATTTCCAAGTAAGTCCCAGCTAGGTGTTCTCCCAATATTCATCAGCTAGGTTTGTGATTTTTTAAGTTACTAGGCCAGTAACTTTTTTATGTGGTCTAGAACTCCAAAAAGCAATGAAATCAAAGTTGCTCCTCATGATTTTCCGAGCCAGAAATATGACAAGATGTGTTTGGGTATTTACGTAGAAACTTGAAAGGGCATTTTAACCAGTGTCATCTAACTCACCAATCAACTAGTCTTGAGAGTCTGAAAAAAAAATATCTTGAGAGGAATTTCTAAGATGAAACTTAGAGCAGAACCAATAGTGATCTCTAAGCATAATAATAGCCATAATCTCGACTTAATGATTCACCAATGACCTCTAGGGCGCTTGGAGGGTGCTTGAATTTTTTCTCGGAGTGCTATTTTGGATTTTCTTACCCCTACTGGAAATAGAATCGCCCGTAGTTTGAAATCAAAAGAACCAATGCATCTTGTTTACCTTTTAAGTTGTGTCGATTAGCTAGCCAGCTGATTGTTGCTAGCTCCCCATCATTCGATTTCTAACTCTCGTCGAGTTCGTACGCCATATTTGGTGACCCCGATTTTCTTTTTGAAGATGGCGACCGACGAAAAGAAATTTGATATCGATAAACCGTGTACCGCGGTGGGCGTCAAGAGCCGACCATTCTGGAGTCACGAGCACCCAGAAATGGTTTGCCCTTTGCGACGCACAATTTCGTCTTCGGAACACTTTAACATCCTTAACCAAATTCGATCATGTGGTATCATGCCTTGGAAATGATATTATCTCCAGGGTCCCGTGTTCTCCTTTGGTTCCACAACCTTCGGATTCTGATGCTTACGGAAATCTCAAAGCAGATTTATTCAAGATCTTCAACGTTAAACCATCTCAACGCATTTCGACTTTCTTGGAGATGGCTTCTGATAGCTTGCCCATTGTTGAGCTTTATGCAACAGCCAAGTCGTTGTTGGACGAGGTTGAGGATCTCAAAGATTATTCAATCAAAGACAAATTGATCTGAGCGTTCCCGGAGCATTCGCGAGTATCGTTGGCAACATTGGTTGATGTTCCGTTGGATCAGTTCTATGAACATGCCATCAATCTTTCGGCAACTTCTTTGAGGTGTGACCCAATAGCGACAGTCAAAACACCATTTCTGTGCCTTTTTCACCGCCGGTATGGGAAACGAGCCCACCGTTGTTTGGATCCAGAAAAATGCACTGGTCCCCCCATTGAACCCCGCGATAGAAAGTCAAAAAAACTAGGAAAAGGCTGTCGAACTTCCATCTCGGCAGCCTATTCTCATGCTTCAACTTCAAAGCTCAATTCGTCCACCAGCATTCTATCCTCTTCGCTCTTTTACATCACTGATCCACTTTCAAACCTTCGTTTTTTTGTGGATTCTGGAGCCTCTATTTCTTTGCTGCCTCATCGGATCATTTCCTGCCAACTGCTCAGGTTATTTGGTCATCGCAAGCGGCACTCAAATTACCACTTTTGGAGCATTCAACCGAAAAATCGATATTGGCCTTGGATCTGTTTCCGAGTGGAGTTTTGTGGTAGCCGATGTGTCGATGCCAATTCTTGGATTCTTGGGCCCGATTTTCTTCGTTTTTATTATTTATTGGTGGATCTGAAAAAACAAGCGCCTTTTGAAACCTTCTTGCCTGACCTCTTCGGTTTTGGTAGATGTCATGAGTGATCACAACGCCTTGTCAGGAATCCATCACGTTATGTCTCTTGATAGGTGTCCTTACGTGCGATTGCTTGGTCGATATCCTTCTTTACTGAAGCCTTCATTTTCTACATCGTCTGTGCATCATAACGTTCGGCATTTCATCCAAACCACTGGGTCTCCAATAGTTGCTCCTGAAACCCGAAGGCTCCGTTTGAGTGGCTTTCATTGCATGATACTGCTCTTGAACGCCTCAAGTCAACCTTATCCAATCGTACATTGTTGGTTCTTCCGCGCTCAGATATCCCTTTTACAATCACCACGGACGCTTCAGATTCGGGATTGGGTGCAGTGTTGGAGCAGAAGTCTTCAAATAGCTGGGAACCATTGGCATTTTACTCTCGCATTCTTTCAAAGGCAAAGGCCAGCTGCAGTGCTTTCGATCAGGAACTTTTGGCTGTCAAAGACTAAATTCTACACTTTCGCCATTTTGTGTAAGGCACTTCTTTCACATTATTCACCGATCATAAGCCCTTGATTGCAGCCATCCACTCCAACGGTCTTACATGTGGAGTGATAGACAGTCCCGTCATTTCGCCATCATATCAGAATAAGGGCCCTTTTTGCAAAGTCACACGGCCCTAAGAAAACGGGAAGAGGCACGATAGATTGCTAAATAAATTGCTCTTGCCTTGCCTCGCACGCAATTTCGTTTCCGTACATTATGTGACACGGGGCACTAATTATAAATAAAACTCTAATAGAATTAGCCAAAAACAACACAAGCAATTTATTATTCAATATAAAGGAATCGGCCCAATCGGCTCTTTACGTGGTAGAGGCTGAGTGACAAAGCGCCTTCTGAAGTGCAGAACGTAAAACATATTTCGTGCAGCGTAAAGGGGCTGTACACCACAGATATTCAGCACATTGAAGGTAAAAATAATTTTGTGGCTAGGATCAAACTGTTTGTCAAAAGTGGGGTCAGACACGGCTCTCCGTTTGAATTTCGCGCGCTTTTTCGTGATGTCAGTCCGCATATGATGCCCCGGAGACGCATAGCCTAGTGACAAGCCCTCTAGCATAGCCTAAGGCAAAGATTTCGAGACACTGGATGCCGGACGACCGACCACTCGGCTGGTAAAACAGTACAATGGATGGTCTCCTGGGAATTGATCACAAACCGGTTTATTTTACTGTTTAGCCAACCCAGTGGTCGGTCGTCCCACACCCAGTGTATAGAAATCTATGCCTAATATGCGGTGTTCCGTGAACCAACATTTTATGCATATTTTAGACGTTTCATGTTTTACTGAAGGAGAATTTCCCCGAAGAAAAGACAATTTATTTAGTGAAAAGCCGCCATTGATAATGGA
>NC_081443.1:11617495-11620236 GCF_007210705.1 Tigriopus californicus
AACGATAAAAAAGATAAAACATGGTCCGTCTTCCATTAGTGTATCCACTCAGCGCCCTATCAGTTTACAAGTGCTCAAGACGGAAATTGGTATACCAAGAAGTGCAGCAATTTGTTCCATTTCGCTCTGGCTACATGTCTTTGGATTTCCTTTCATCCCTCTTCCGGGGCACCTAAACACATAAATTTCGATTTCCTTGCACACTTGCACGAGAACTTAAGTGCTAGAGCAAGCTTAATTATTCGAAATTAACCTACAGTCCACGATCCCCAACACTATTCACAAATTACATCCCCCTATAATTTTCCTTCATAATGGCAACGAATCATTCCGCGATACAACTTCAGTCAAGAACACGATTGGTTGAACGAAAAACGAAGGTTTCTACGCTGAAAGGCCAATTGACAAGAATCGAAGAATATGTGAACCAGCCAAATGACACCATCAACTGTACATCGCTCGAAAGAAAACATTCCAGTATCCAAGCTCATCTTGACAATGTGCGTGCATCACATTGGAGCTATGTGGGTTCCCTCCCCTCTGATACCGAGGTGGAAAATGCTATCACTTTCTTAGAAGATTCTTAAGAGCGAGTCGAACTTCTCATGGATTTGATAGACAACAAGTTAGCAGGTTGCAAAAGCCAAGGCTCAACATCCCACGGATTCATCACCAGTTGACAATACAAAGCAGGTGGACGATTTAGGTCTGACGTCAGATTTCACGAGAGATGTTCCAGGATTCGATGGATCAGATGTTCTGAAGTTCAAAAACTGGATTGATGCCTGGGAACAAACAGCAGTATTAATGAGAAAGGCTGGTATTTCTCCAGTTCAAATGCTAACTAGGCTGAAATCAAAAGTCGATGGTCAGGCATCAACTCTCATTGAGACCTTATCTGCAGACCCAGCAAATTATGATATCACCATTCAGACACTCAAGCAATTTTATAGTAATCCCTTGCTTCAAGTAAGATCAGTCATGGATCAATTGATTGATTTACCACATTACCTCAACGCATTTGATCTCCATGCCAAAGTCAATAGTATCGATCAGAGTTTGACGGCTTAAATTTGTCATCGGATCAACTCTACAATTTAATGTTCATCAATTTATGCCTGAGGAAGGTCCCAACAGAAGTTTGTTCTAGCTTTACTAGAACGCAGAGACGGTTAAGGGAACAAGGCGATCCCAACGTGGACACGGACCAAAAGAGATCGACACTGATAAGACTATGAAGTCAAGAAGCCGAGGATTACATCAACAGACGCTCCTGCAACTTCAGTCAAAAGATCAAGCCAGACAAACAAGAAACTACAAGACCTGTCAAACAAACGGCACCGACATCATTTGTAACGCAAGGTAACGCAGAGCCCAAGAGGGACAAAGGCTGCCCATTTTGCAAGAAGCCCAAACACAAAGTAGGGACCGACTGCATATTACTAAAAACAGAAAAGGTCACAAGAGATGACATTTGGATGCAATCAAGAAGTATCGGTTGTGTACTCGGTGTTTATCATTGGGACATAGAGGCACTGAGTGCACAGAGGCTCCTCCGTGCCCTACATGCAATAAAAATCATACCAAGTGGGTATGTCGAGGACCTTACACCAATCCATGGGATAGAGATGGTCCCCACAAAGATCAAGTACAGGTACAAGTGCTCTTTGATCACAATCTCAGGTTAATCGCGTGAGAAAGAGCATAGCCAATCGCTTAGGTTTGATCGGTCCCAACTCCACCTTGGCAATGACGGTTTCGGGAGGGTGCACTGTAAAAACAAAAGGTCAAAGAATTATCAGATTCCAATTGAAATCCGTCTCAGGCGGTTATGTTACACCTCTCAAGTCGCCTCCCACCAACAACCACTGCAATTGAACCCAGAGGAATATCCGCATCTCAAGGGAGTAAAATTCGCCGAGGGAGCAATTGGTACCAAGCCTGGGACGGTGGATGTCCTGATAGGAGAACCTCTGTATACTCATCTGATCGTCGGCGAACCGGTCAGGAGGGGCTTGCTGGAGCCAGCCGCTCAGTGTAAGAAACTGGGAACCACTCTAACGGGAGCAGTTCCCACAAGACAGGATCAACATGTTCCTCTAGTACATTGGCAAATCATTGAAATGAAATGTCAGTCGACCTTACGCAATTCTGACGGTTAGAGATTATTGGGATCACATCACAACCGGACGAAGGAAGTGGCTTTGACCCCAATCAAGAATTTACTCTCTCAGAACTAGCAGCAATGAACATGATGAAGAAAGTTACCCGCTACGATTCAAAAAACAAGTGTTATTGGACCTGATTGTTATGGCGAGATTGCAAGCATTTGCCGGATGACAATTTCAAGAAAGCATTGGCCATATCACGAGCCATTAACAGGAAAGTTTGTCAGGACCCAGAAATATCCCGCTTAGTTGATGCATCTTACCAAGCTTTTGTGGATAAGGGCTACGCTGAATATGTTCCCTCAGGTTCTCGATATAAGCAAGATGTTCATGTCGATTCACATTGAGCAGGACAATGATGCTCTACGTTTCATTTGGACCAACACTGCTCAAAAATCAAACACTCTTCGCATGAATGTGTTGACCTTTGGCGTATTTTCATCGCCCATCCAAGCCATTTCGGTTATAAAAGAGCACGCAAAAATTTTTCGTGATGGTTTTCCCCTTGCGGCGGAGGCTATGGAGGATATGGAGGATATGTATGTTGATGATTTGCCTACAGGTGCTGATTCA
>NC_081443.1:11621627-11633072 GCF_007210705.1 Tigriopus californicus
GCATGCTAAAGAGGTAGGAGGATGGAAGGGAAGGAAAAAGATATTCAGGTTGGCAAATCAGGTTAATGAAACCTTTGGACAAAACAACCTTAAGAGCATTGATCATAAATACACATATATCAATGTGGGTGTCTAAAATAATCATACAAATAAATATCTTGAAGTTTTTGTTGAAAAGGTTTCTTCCACAATAGGGCATTCACAAATTCAGAACTAAGGACGTGGTAGCATGGTTTCAGCACCCCCAAAATTGCTCAAGGCAAGGAGGACTAATGCCAAGATATGTATCACGGTCCAGCCAACACTTTGTGGCCTTGACAAATAGTTGGAATATGTTCTAGAATCAGCAACAGGGATTCAAGCCCTTAATTTTGTTCTGGTCCACTTCACACGCAACACCACAGCAGCATTAAAACATTCTCATTGAGGGTAGACTGTTGCAAACTTGAAGAAACTCACTATGCCGTCTGTCAAGATTGAGCGTCAAAGTTTCAGTTTCAAAATTCACACCAAGTGTCACATTGACGGATGCCAAATTTGAAGCTTGACTTGAATAAAACACTTGGGCCCCTATGGACCTCCGCCACCGGAATAAGTGAGCAACAACTTTACAGCCAGTCTTCAGACACTATGCCATATCAGTCACAGCTCAAGCAACTTACACTATTTTTAGAGGGTTCGTGATATTTTGAATTAGATTTTTCCCGTAGAATAAACAAGAGAATCAGTGTAAAGCCGCCATTGATAATGGAACGATAAAAAGATGAAACATACAGTAATATACAGTTTTTATTTTAAGTATTGACATCAATTTTGATGATAGTGGTCTGAAAATTTATTAGCTATGAAGATTTGATAATCAAATTGCCATGAGAGGGCCAAAGAGACTAACAATTTTTTGCCTGTCATAGTTAATGTGATAGTCAATTATAGGTAGTATAACTTTATAATATTTTCCTTGAAACATGTCGTTTTGAGGGAATGCATTCGCCTCAAACCGCAAATCCGTCTTCTTATCCATGTCATGTTTGGTCATTTTAAAGCAAAGTATTTTTGTTTTTTTACATATAAAGTCAGAAACTTGCGTTTTGTTGATTTTGGCAAGCCTGTGGTCTCAAACTATTATTTTAAGATTTTTCAACTTATAAACCCAACACTATTAAGTCTAGGACCTGACCAAACTAGAAGTGCTGTAAATTATGACTAAAAATAAATTGTATAGCTAATGGCATCTATTCTCTTAGATTTAAATAAATAACACGGATTTGCCTAACAGAGTACAAGTATTTGTTGTTTTATTAGAGTGGATTAATATTTATTCTCTTTCATTTGTCAAGACTGCCAATGTAAGAGTTTTGCGTTTTTACTGTCAAAATAAGTCAACATTAAGGTTGATTTAATGGAAGAAATTTACTGTGTCTAATCAATCCTTGCAGACAGGCACTTTTTCTTTTAAACATAAATATCTTAGGGCTCTTAGGGTAGGCCTCCAAAAACTACCAAACAGCAAAAGTTTTCTAAAAAAAATCTAAAATATTGAATTATTGAAGAGTTAAAGGCCCAGCTGTGACATGTGTTTTATGTACTTGTCCATCCATGTACTACTCCTCTTTCTTGAGGTGCGGAGTGACGTCACAGGTGGTAGTAGCTGGCAGCCACATTGTTACTCTATTGCGACCTATCTTTCTCTATATACCTTGGATCACGGACTTCTGCAGATGTGGACTGCGAACGGAAACCAAAATTTCGTATCTCCTGAACCGTTCATTTTATTCCAACTAAACACTTTATGCGACCATAAGATATTATTGAACAGATGAACTTGGCCCAATTTGAGCCCAAACCTGCGCTTAGGGAACTCAGGTGACATGGTCAAAGTGATGTAGTAAACACTATAAAAGATTCGAATTTTCGGCCTGCTCTTGGTCAGCAACATAAGCTTTTGACAACATAACTTCGAAACTATTCCTTTTATAAGTAAATGATTAAAAAAAAAAAAGATAATTATCTACCTTCAATTGAAGAGATCTACATTTTTAATTTGGTTACTTTAATTCGAAAATTAGCTCAGAGTTGCCATCACCAAGAGCAGGCCGATTTGTCGGGAAGCTCGTCCATATTTGTATCTTCATAGTCCATATTTGTACCATATCCGTGCTTGGAACAAACAAATAATTATGGGAGGCTGCGACTAGGGTTATCAATTTACATTTTCTATTTTCTGTGACCAACACATTGCATGACGAAAATCCTAAAGTGAACCTCAAAATGAAACCCTAATTTTCCTGTAGAGGAATTTTTGCATTATGGTAGCTTCTTTCAAACCATGGAAAGAAAGATGAAAAAATACTTTTCAAAACGTTAGTCAAGGTGCAAAAAAATGTCTAAGGTAAAGAACTTCTTTTTGCCATTTTTTCTGCAAATGTATTGGTAAGGGTAACGTTAACGGTAACACGTTACTTTTTCTAGAAAGCAACGGATGAAGCTCTGTCCATTACGAAAGAGGACTACCACAAAATACTTCATGGAGGAAACTGGCCAATATATTTTCTTCCACCATCTGCGAAAATAAATTTGGTCAATGATGACGTCCATGGCCACCTAATGCATGCATTCTTCGACGTCATTGTTGGAAAGACCGGGCAGAGTTTGTGCTCCGGTTCATGCAAGGATTCTGCACTACATAAGCCGAAGCAAAGGGACCCCGAAATAATGTTTTTTAAATCTATTCTTCAGCATCAATATTAAGGCAACAAAGGACAGTTGGACTAATTTCGTGTCATTTTGATAAATGGTTATAGTGCATGTGTTCTTGTGGCCTTGGAAAGTGAGAAACTGACTGACTACTCTTGTGCTCATGTACCCTGAAAGCGGAAAATCATTTAATTAATGCGGAGCACTCTGGACTCAAATTATAAAAGCATGTTTTTGCTTCGGAACGTTATTGCCCATTTCATGGAATTGCTTCTTGCGCTTTGTTCGTGTATTTCACTTTTGCAAGACCTCAATGCTAACGGTTTGTAAATCAGGAGCTCTATCCACAATCTATTATTAGGATTTGGTGAATCTTTTTCTTTTTTCTGTGGACTTCCCCATCATTGCTGGGAATGGGATGCCCAGCAATTCAAGACGAAAAAGTTATCTAATTCAATTAACTTTATAACCATGTGATACCTGATCCACCAACGAATTCGTTTTGGTGGATTTGGCTCACCCTTAAATATAGGGTTGATCTACAATTTTGATTTTAAAAAAAGTCCAAGTCACACTTAAAACCTCCTACAGGATCAACGCTTACATAATCCCTTCGAATATTTGATGGGAGCAAATTGAACAGCGAAGGAGCCTGAGAAAGAAGAGAGTTAGACTTCATTGTTTTAACCAGCCATGGTTCACTGATCACTGATTCATTGATTTGAAATAACTGTGTTACTCATATGATAGAATACTTTTAATTTGTTGTGATTGGCAAAATTGTTGTATTTGTTTGGGACATTTGACCCCAACCTTCCTCTCAAGAATGGGCTCAAAGGAAAAGTCCATAATGTTGAGGTCTGGAGAGGGAGGGTGACAAATATGTTTCCCGTTGGCCGTGTGGCTTGAGGTCCTTTTGGAAACCTTTTAACCTTCACACCCTCAGGTATGAAGATGAGGGGCGGTTTGAGGCCATGGGATGTTTATCCGCCCAAACCATGGCGGAGCCTAGTTTTTGGCGACGAAATATGGTCCTCCTGTTCTCATAATGTTTTCCCACTTTTTGCCTAAGCCTTGATCATTGGGACTGTTAGAGACCACTTCTACCAAATGAATCTTCTCATCCGACCACTTCACATGAAGATGCCTCCAAGATTTCATCCAATTGCAAAGCATTTTTGCTGTTTGCTCATTTTGAGGTTGCTCAGACTCACTCTTCATAAGTTTTCTGGATGTTGTTCCCAGCTTGATGAAGTTCGCTTACCACTTCGTTTGGATCCAAGTTCTGGGACTCAGGAATCAAACTCAGCCTCATTGAACCGCATGGTACAGGGACGTAGGACTTATGGTGTAAAAAACTAAACTTCGCGGTCACTTGTTAGCTACACTTATAGTTCTATTTAGTTTCTAATGAACACGAGCTCTCAAAAATATGGCTTCTTTATTCTTCTGTGCTCAAGTTAGAACTCTCCTGTACTTGACTGCCAGGACGCAAAAAACCAGAAGACATGGAAGGAAAAATAGGCATAATAATCACGAACCATCGTAAAGGACGTGACACTCGCCACCAAATAGGGAAAGGAAAGATCGGTGTTGGTTAACTCATGTTTTCCTCAAGCAAAGCCAATCGATTGATGTGCCTTCTGACAATGGATCGCGACGGAAGTCTCAAGTCTGCTGAGCGAATCAAGTTGTCTCTCCCACGATGAAGGTTTTCGACTCGAGCCATCTTCCACTCATTTCTTCCAAGGTGGTCATCACGAAGTAAAACTACATCTCCAATTGAAAGAGGGGACTCATCTTTCTTGGTCCACTTCTTGGTAGGGGCGAGGCACATAAGGTAATCATTGCGCCACCTCCTCCAAAACGAATTGACCAACATCATTCTTTGTCGCCACTTGGCAACAAATTGAGGCTCCTCTTGGCCTTTGATTCGGCCAGGATCTGGGAGGTGGAGAAGGTCTCTCCCGACACATAGTTGGGCAGGGGTAACAGGGAGTAAGAGGTCGCCTTCTGTCACCGAAGCCAGAGGTCGATTATTGACTATTGCCTCGCATTCAAAGAGGACAGTCTCGAGTTCTCGGGTGGTTAAGGTGGTCGCATGAAGAGCAATCCGAAGTACTTTCTTTGTAAGTCCCACCATTCGCTCTGTAATTCCATTTGTCCAAGGAGCATTGGCGGTTGAGAACTCGAATGTGATCTTGAACCTTGACATTGATTCCTGAGCGTGATCCCAATTGATGGTCTTGAAGATTCTCCTCAACTCCTTGTCGGCTCCCTTGAACGTCTTCGCGTTATCAGAATAGCAGGTTTGAGGAATACCTCGCCGGGACATAAAACGTCGAAATGCTAGCAAGAATGTTGCTGTGGTCAGATTGACCACCAATTCTAGATGAATGGCCCTCGAGGTAAAACAGGTGAAGATGCAACCATAAACCTTGGAACTTTGGACTTGATGGGGACAGGAGGTCTCCGAACAAATGTGTTTCACAAACAAGGGGCCAAAAAAGTCTAGCCCCACGGTTTGAAAACAAACTTGAGAAAAGCTAGAGCGCTCTACGGGCAAGAGGCCCATCCTCTGAGTCAATGGAAGGGGCTTGCGACATTTCGGAGCTTTACATAAATGTGTGATGCGCTTAACTTCTCGTCGATTGCCAATCAGGTGAAATCTTCTTTTCAGGACCGACAGCAACTGTTCAGTTCCAAAATGAAGGTGAAGCTCATGTAGATAGATGATGAAAAGTTCTACAATTTTTGAATGCTTCGGTAGAATGATTGGAAACTTCGCACATTCGACAAGGTTTGAACTCAGTCGGAGTCGGGACTCGCTGCAAAGTAATCCATCGACTAAAATGGGTTGTAGAGTAGTTAGGGGGGATTGACGGTTCACTGAGAGACTTGAACGAAGGTTTGTCAATTCGTCAGCAAAAGCTTCAGACTGAGCTATTTTGAACCAAAACTTTTCGGACTCATGAATTTCACTGACCCGTAAACGAACATCTGGATAAGCACCCTCATGGAGCCGATGGAGTCGATAGTGCTTAAAGCGCCGGACGAATGCTCCACAAAACCTCCATATGTATGCGGTAATTCGAACAAGTTTCATCCATCTACTGCAGCGAGACAACAATCTTGCAAAGGGATCATCCAATTGTGAGGTCAACAGCGTGAGTGGTTGAACGACCATCTTCTCTTCTTGCTTGTCCTCATCCATCATTTCTTGGGTCCTACGATTCGTCTTCTGAATAGGCCAATCTTCTTGAGGGTGTTTTAGGAACGGAGGACCCTCCCACCACAGAGAGCTTGCGAGGATCTCCCAAGCCTCGCCACCCCTGGAGGTCAAATCAGCAGGATTTTCTTCCCCAGGGCAAAACCGCCATTGCTTGGATGGGGCAACGTCTACAATCGCCTTAATTCTGTTTCCTACCCATTGCCTCCACTTTTGGGGCCCTTGTTGTATTCTCAAAAGATTCAGTAGAGAATCCGTGAAATAAAAGGAACTCTCCCCGGATATCCTCATGGCTTTGGCGACGTAAGACCCAATTCGAGCTGCACATAACGCCCCTAAAAGTTCCAGACGAGCGATTGACAAGTTATCGTGGAGGGGAGCTGATCTCGTTTTGGAGAATACCAATGAAGAATAAACATCTCCGCTACTCGACCGGGTGACGAAATAAACTGCGGCACCATATGCTGCTTTGGACGCGTCACCAAATACCGCCAGGAACGACGGTGAATCTGAATGCCATCCCACCCATCGAGGGATGGTATGGTTCTTAAAGAGATGGACTTGGCCCAACCATTTCAACCACGCCCCCCTCAAGGTCGCTGGGAGTGGATCATCCCAGCCAAGTTTGAGAAGCCAAAGCTGTTGCATCAAAAGTTTTGCCCGGAGCGTGAACGGTGATATCAGGCCAAGTGGATCGTAGATGCTTGCCATAGTCTCCAAAACGGACCACTTGGACAGACACTTCGACTCCAGCCTAGAGGCTAATCAACTCATGTAATTGAATCCAAGGGTGTCCTGAAGTGTATCCCACTGGAGCCCAAGAGTTGAGACCATACCCGTCAAGCAGTCATCACTTCTCAGGTCCACGAGAACTCCAGAACAGTTGCTCGCAAATTTGTGGGCCCTAAACCCACCCAAATCCAAGACTGTAACCACGTCGTCCAAGAGTTTTCTTGCAAGATCTTCACTATCAGCCGTGGTCGAGAGATCGTCCATGTACAAGTTGGAACGGATTTCCTGAACTGCTTCCGGGTAATCATTGGCAAACATCTCAGCTGTCTGTAGTAGGCACCAAATGGCTTGGAACGGGGATGACTTTATCCCAAATGTTACTGCCACCATCCGATAAACTTGTGTCTTTTGGTTGGGGTCTAAATTTCTCCAAAAATAGCGAAGAGCATCATGGTCTGAATGTAGCTCGATGGACAAGAACATCTTCGTAATGTCAGCAATGATCGCTATTTTCTTCGCGCGGAATCGCAACTGAAGCTCAGCAATGTCTGGGAGAAGATTGGGGCCCGTATATAATAGGTCGTTTAAGGATTTCTTGGATTGTCCATCTTTACTAGAAGCGTTCATTACAACTCTACACTTCGTTGTTGTGCTCTCCTTGAGAATGGGATGTGTTTCAAGATAATACAGGAAACGTCCATCATTTGGATTGATTTCATCATCTGGTACTCGCTCCGCGGTGCCTTGTTCAATCATGGTGGAATAAGCTTCATTCAGGAGCACTCTGTGTTCGGGCTTCGTTCGCTTCTCCACGCTGGTCATGACACCTTTTGCTTTTATATAGTTATTGGCAAGGACATAATTCGGATCATCTTTCCACAAAAGGGAAGAGGACCATTTCTTTCTTCTTGGATCATAACTTGACATTTGGCTCATCATTTGCATTGCCTCTTCTTCCTCAACTGTCAGGCTATCGTCGATGGGAGAGATGCCCAAATGCTCTTGTTGCCAGAAACTTTGTAGATCCATGGGTGTTCGCGAAAAGGTCGCCATTACGGTATATTTTACGGCAGGAATTTCCGCACTTCCTTTCGGATGTGCTCCACATAAAATCCATCCCAATTTTGTGTGTTGTGCGGCGGGCTCGGACAGGAGCCCTGTCACTGGAGGTGCAATACACAAATGGGTAAACAATGGTTCTCCGATAAAAACATCGAGACAAAGTTCTCCAGAGGACGGATATTCCTCAGTAAAGGTTATGTCATGGAGGTGGGCAAAGTCGCTTCTATTTAGGGTTATTGGCTTAACTGGTTGCGCAATACTGGATATAGATGTTGCCTTGATAGGGTTTGAAGTATAAGACCCATCCAACGACTGGATTTGAAACTCCACGATTTTCTCCTGAGTACGTTTAGAACTTCCGCCTCCAGCTACGCTCATTTGAAGGTACTGACGTGGACCATCCAGGCCAAGATCTTGAGCACACCTCCGCCTTATCAGATTTTGCTCAGCCGCTGCATCCAGGAGAAACCTTACCTTGAGGAGTTCTCCATCCCCAATGTTCTTGATGAATCCAATGCAAGTGCGCAAAATTCCACGCATTTGACCATTTTCAACTTGCTTTGCAATGCTGACCATCGGTGAACAAACCGGGTTATCCAGGTCACGCTCAGAAGCCTGGTCGACACCTGGGCTTTGCTGAACATAAATTGATTGAGTATTAGGATTATGGAGGTATTTGCAGTGCCTCGTGGGTCTTCCACAATCCTGGACAGAGCAAATGGGACCCTTGCACTGTTTACGATGCTCAAAGTTGTAGGGCTCCAAACATCTTGTGCACAATCTATTTGCTCTTCGTATGTCTTCCACTCCTTCATAACCCATTTTCTGCATCTTAAAACACGCGAAATTCTTATGTCCAGATCGATTGCAAAACAAGCATTTGTGGTCCTGGGTCGCGAGGAAAGTTGCAGGTGCCGACCCTTTGGAGTGGCTCTTGTAAGCTTTGGATTTTGATTCCTCCTCACACACAACGCCACGATCAGGAGCCAGTTTTACTTGTTTTAGGAGAACATCCAGGAAAGCCTCCCGGGATATATCTATTCCCATGGGTAGATTCGGATCTACTTTTGACTGAACATACTTGTGCCAGGTCTGCAAAGAGTTCTTGTTCAATTTTCTCTCGCAAAGAGAAATGAAAAAGATGGTGCTCAGATCATCTGCTGTGAGATGCAAACCATCAAAGCTTTGTAAGGCTTGATTGACGAATGAAAACCCTTTTAAAAGGGAGGCCTTATTATATTCGATTGTAGGCATGTCAATAAGTCTGTCGACAATTGTTTTGATCTGAACCGATGGGTCATCGTAAACACGTCGGATCTGAGCGATCGCTTTGGCATAGTTTTCGTCGATTTCAGGGAGATACTCAACCAGTTGCAATGCTTGTCCCTTAAGAACCCGTTTGAATTCTTGTAAGAGTTCGATGGGACCCTTGCCAATATCCTCAAGCCTGGACTCCGCTCTTTTCCACTGTGATTGAAATGTGGCGTAAGCAAGGATATCCTCCCCAGAGAATGGGCGTACGTCCCGGGTGACATCGTATTGTAAGCCCATGACGGCTGTTAACTGAGGAGTGAGGCCCACTACGCTTGCTTCTGACTGAGATCCCGACGACTCGTGACGACTGGCAACTCCTTCCGAAAACTTGTCAACTTCCAATCACAGCCTTCCCAATGTTTGATATTGGGGATCAATTGCTTCGGATTCCGGATCATCGCCACTGCCGTCAAATTCCGCCAAAACGTCCTGATGACAATTATCGAGTTGCTGAAATTTCAGCTCAAGATCGCCCAGAAACAGTGATAGATTTCGAATCTTATGAGGCTTATCCTCAATTGTCGAGGCAGCGGCTCTCAATTCCTGAAGCTCCTTTTCAAGGGTATTCGAAACTCGGGTAAAAGCTGCTTTAAAACCCAGTCGGCTCCTCAATGCATTAGTTCGAGGGCTTTGATCAGACGAATTTGCTGCATTTTGGCCGCTTTGGCGAGCGCGCACTTCTTCCCCATTCTTCGACATGTCTCTAGTAAAGTCTCGATATCGCCCGTGTAAACTGGAGAGATTAATCTCCGGAGGATCACACCCGCGTTGATATTGGCAAGTGGCGCCAACTTGGGGTGGTCTTTCCAAACATGATAGAAAAACCTGATCGAATCTTAATTGTCGACTCTGCTGACCGACTGGGGGAGCAATATCACGAGTAAAACACAACTTTAAAGGGTTTTACCGATTCAACTTTCCGATGCATTGGATGCACCAAGACTCGCCAATATGAACCATCCGATCGTACATTTCGAGTATCCCATTTTTGAACTCTGTGGGGTAACTTGGAAAATATCCCGAAGTAACTAATCCGGATGTTGTACTTGTCACTGGAGAATCACGTTATCGAAGGACCATGTAAAAAACTAATCTTCGCGGTCACTTGTTAAGCTAGCCAGGCTTACTCGTTTTCAGAGCTGATGGGTGACTGAAAATTGAAAGGCTGTAAGGGTATGGTATCTGATTCATTAATCGGCTGGAGTTGCGCTGTACACTGTTTACCGTTTGAGCTGCAGTGGAAAACCAAAACAAATTCAAATTTTACTCTTTTACGTTACTTTTTCTATGGTTTGATTTGCCTTCAGAATTGCCAAAGTCAAGCCCAAGCCTGGCCCAATTCATCGTAAAACGGGGCAATGAAACTTGCCATACGGACCATCCACTTTAATTAGCGGAACGGGCATATTTCGGTAACAATAAGTCTCTTATTGCCTCCAAGCATTAGACACAAGGTCTTTATAGCCTTTACACTGTAAAATTGTTAGGAAAAATGGTTTTAAGTTTTTTTTTTCAACTTCTTGCATCTCTGTGAGCAACCTGAAGCAGGGTTTTGTTATCTAGCGTTATCAGGGATTGTCAACCAATTCCAGGACGAATAAATTGTTAATTTGAAGGTCTTAAAGACTACAGAATCAAAAAAATATTCCACCCGATTCATTTTCCTGCTAAGTACCACAACAATGAAGTAAAAACATTGCACAAAAAAGCCGCCTTGGGTTGAACCGAAGAACCACAGTACCATGGAAACGACGTTTTCGGACCAAAAAATCTGATGCGCGTACTCCTCAACTATAGTGGCTCTTCTCAATCGGGTAACCACTTCTGTAGATTTCAACAAGTTCATAGTACTTGACGCTCAGACTTCAAAACTTAATTGATTTAAGGTTTTGATTCACAACTATAAAATTCTTGATTAATGTCTTGGTAGTGCTAAAAAGGGAGATAAACCAAGTAACGGCTCAAGTTAATCCCAGCCGCGTAAGAGTGCCCAAACGGCTTGTGACATAATTTCATCTCCCCCTCGGTAAGAAAAAAGGGGAATCACCTAACCTTTCAAGATCATTCCTGATTGTCTTCGGAAACCCCACCAGTAGGCTTTGATCTCATTAAGAAATGGGTTAAAACAATGATTTAGGCCGTACGTTAGATCGGTTTTTATCCTCTAACATTTCAAAGAGTCCATTGCTGATCATTTCCACCCATTACACTCCAGTTTATTTAGTGCTTATAATTCAAAACGGTTGACATTGAAATTCAAGGTCTCTGTAGAGGCGACCATTGATTCACTGGCAAGGAGTGCTTGGATGTTACTGGCAACCATTGACATTAAAAATATTTTGCAATTTTACACGAACTCATCCATAGATTTCTAGACGCTGGATGTCGGACGACCGACCACTCGGTTGGCTAAA